>NC_031986.2:2196835-2496835 GCF_001858045.2 Oreochromis niloticus
TTATGCTAGTCTTTCGCTATGGGAACAGCATGCCCGTTCAGAGAGGCACCTGAAGGAAATCATTATGATATTTGATATAAGGGGGGACTCTACTGTTAGAAATTGCTGGGGATCATGTGGCCTGTGTGTTATACCTAACCTGTACAATGCATAGGAAAACACAAAGTATTTATTTACTGTCAGATCCTGATACACAACAGAAATTTACTGGATACAAAAGATGATAAAAGTATCAACCACTTGTACAAGAAAGAGCAAAACAAGGGCGATCGTTAACTTATAATAGGCAAATGTACACTTTAGCCTCCTGTATGGTGGCAAAGCAAAATTGTTCTTACCTAACTTTTACATTCCAAAAGCTCCCTTGCACCTTGGATTCAAAATGATAATACTTTTTACTGTATATCAAATTATATCCAGTTTGCAAACACTAGCTTTCTGGTCTTTTATTTTCAGATAGTTGATAGAGGTCTTTGGGATATCATTATGTGTACTGTGGGTGCTCCTGTTGACTGATGTTCACTAAGTTCTGGTTCTGAACCAGAACTTATTGGTTGATGACTATATAGCAATTTTTGGTGCTATTGAAAGCCTTCTGTGGTGACCATGCTGAGGCTACGATGGGCATTTAGCATGCAGACTGGAGCAGACTGGGATCGAACCTACTTACTACTTGTGGAGTTTGATATAAGAAAAAAAAAGAAAAACAGCCAGCAGAGTCCCTCTTTGTTCCTGGGTCGATTAATGCTTTGTCATAATTTTCTTTTTATATCCCCATACGAGCCATTTTTCTTGTTTCCCTTTATCACCACTAGGGGGTTGTATTTCATTTTATGTACTGGTTATGGCAGAGGCAGGTACTGTGTTATTTAAGGTGAAGGGTAATTCCGTTCGGGTGTTGCTGATGAGAAAGGGCAACCGTTCTTCTACTGTGCTCAGTCTAGTTACTTGTTGTCTTTTGTTGAAATGGAAACGGAAAGAAAAACAGACATTGCAAAGGAAATAAATGACTCATGAATATAAATGGAAACAAAACTGGCATGGTGAACTTTGATTGAGTGCATGTAAAAGCTACTAACAAACAATTAGCAACCAGTATGATCCCGTTATCTCTTCAGTATGAGCAACAGATTCTTTGGGCAAGGTCCTGACAGGTTCCTGAGCTATGCTAAGTTGAGACAGCCACATTATAAACAGACACAAACCCAAGTCCTTCTGAGCCAAGAAGGATTTCGTGCAGCTGCCTGAGTAGTCATTTGATTTCTCAGATGGGATAATGACATTTGAATTAGGCCTAGTTTTACAAAACCTAAACCTTGTGTGAAATTCTGACCTAAATTCCCTCTTTATTTTTGAAAACTCACTAACAAACACCTTTATGACTCACAAGTAAAACTCACTGTCAAATATCACAAACACATAAGTGTTACATTTTAAGTAGTATCTTAATAATATGGTGATAAACGACAGAGGTAACATCCTTTTGATGAATTGTTGTGCTTTAGACTGTGTAAATGTCTTTCTTATTTTGTCTCCAGCATGAGAATTAGGGTTGGGAGACCAGGACTAAATGTGGGAATGAGTCCCTCTGTTCTCCTCCTATCATGCCCTACTTTTCTTCCGCAAGCTCAGGATTGCTTTCCCTAATACTCTTTTCCCTGTTTCTACTAGTCTCTCATTTTCATTTCCTCAAATCCATGTCATGTCTTTTTTCTCTCCTCTCGCAACCTGTACTCCTTTTTATCTCTCCTACACTGTTATTTCAGTCCCTCCAACCATCTGCACATTGCACTGCCTTCTAAACATGGCTCTTGTTTAACCTCTCAGTCAAACTGCTAAGCTGGCAAGATTTTTAGAAATTCACAAATAGTTCTGTGTAGTGTTAATTCTAAAGAAGGTGTATGTGATGACTTGTAGACACAAGACAAATCTGCAAAACTGTAGGTCAATGTGAAGCAAACAGGAACAGTAACTGCTTGCTCTTGCTCCATAATATGGAAAATCTTTAGGGGTTCTCACAGAACAAATCCTGAATCTGAACAAACTAGCTGAAATAAAGTGAATAAAATGGGGGGAAAACAGACTTAAGGATACAAAGTTGTGCAAAGGTGTTAGTACAGTTTATTGCAAGGAGCACTTGATCACCTGTGCACTTTCTGTGTGGATTTTTCATATTCTCCCTGTGGGTTTAAACCAAGTCTCTTGTCTAAAGGCATGACTAGGTTAAGTGGTGATTCTAACCTAGCCATAGGTGTGGATACAAGTACATGTACACTGGAGAGGACTAATGTCAGTTTTTTGTACATCCAGCTGTATTATTGTGTCTTATATTTCTCTGTCTTCTGACTGGCTGCAGGTATAAAGAGACTGAAGCTGTAGCCAAAGTGAGAGTACTGACAGGGACTAGAAAGAAAGAGTGAAGTTCTCTTTATTGGCTCCATGACAAATCCAGAGCACTTTGCTCTCAGACTGTTGACTAACTTGTTGTTCCTTGGATATCTAAAAGAAGTATTGGAGGCAGAGCCTTCAGTTTTCAGTCCTCTCTTCTGTAGAACCAGCTCCCAGTTTGGATTTGGAAGACAGACACTCTCTCTACTTCTAAAACTAGGCTTAAGACTTTATCCATATCTATGGTGAAGAATGCGCCATTATTTTTACTTCCGACACACGAACTGAAATCAGCTGATCATAGTGAGAGGGCAAGAACTGATAAGCGGGATCAGTAAGCAGGCAGACTAACCATTCCAAGGAATTGGACTCCTAGGAACCTATTCTTGATTCCCATCCCTAGCAGTTGACCATCATGTCTCAGAAAAGTAGCAGGGGAAGGAGGAAGTCTGTAGTGTTGCAGAATGTGGCATGGTGGAATAACTGAGAGAATCTCCCACTAAACATTGGGTTGGCATATTTTTCATTTTAATAATCGCATGCTTTGGTGTTTTTGTTTTGTGTGAGATGTGGGCCACACCCATGTAGGAGTGGAGATTCTACTCTAGTCCAGCTGCCAGCTATTTGGAGTTGAGTACAGGGAGCCGTTGATTGGTAATGATTTGAGCCCTTCTCTATAAAGGAGAGAGAAAACAGGAAGGAGGAGTTATAGCATTGCTATGAAACTTGATCTTGTAGGGTTGCTACGGAAGGAGTCGGGGGATAAATGTTATCAGCATTGTTTCAGTTTTTGAGAGTAGGAAGGTTGTTTGGGAGGATATGAAGTGGGTTTTTTTGTTTGTTTGTTTGTTTTTTTGAGCGTGATTTCTGTCCACACTCCATACCAGTGGTGGCGGTAATGCACCATGCAGTTGTTTGCCAACCGCCAATAATACGTAAAAGAAGAAGAAGAAGAAGAAGAAGGAGGAGTTATTTTTTTTGTAGGACACAGTTGCAGCAGGGAAGCTAGCTGACATGGGAGAGTGCACATTTTAAAGAAAATAGTTTTAACCTGGCATGGAAGATATTGCTTTTAAATAGCAAATGGGTTGATATGATATAGTACCATATCACCCAATTAGAGCACTTCGCTCTCGCACTGCAGGCTTATTTGTTGTTCCTAGAGTATTTAAAAGTAGAATGTCTTGATGCATGCTCAATCATCCAGGTAAGTAAATCTCCAAAATATGCTGTTTATAAGATTGGGGAAACCTGCAGTCAGCTGAGACTGAAGAAGTCACTTGGATGAGTGACGAAACATTTTTCCCACTGAAAACGCTACGTCCAGATGAACAGAATCAACTTTTGGAGATTAAAAGTACAATGGGAGGGAGAGCCTTCAGGCCCCTCTTCTGTGGAACCAGCTTCCAGTTTGGATTCAGGAGACAGACACTATCTCTACTTTTAAGATTAGGCTTCAAACTTTCCTTTTTGCTAAAGCATCCCCCTCCGAAGGGTGGCTGGCCTCTCCCTTAGAAATAGGGTGAGAAGTTCGGCCATCCGGGAGGGGCTCAGAGTAGAGCCGCTGCTCCTCCACATCGAAAGGAGCCAGTTGAGGTGGTTCGGGCATCTGACAAGGATGCCTCCTGGGCGCCTCCTGGGTGAGGTGTTCTGGGCATGTCCCACCGGGAGGAGGCCCCGGGGCAGACCCAGGACACGCTGGAGAGATTATATCTCTCGGCTGGCCTGGGAACGCCTTGGTGTTCCCCCGGATAAGCTGGAGGAGGTGGCTGGGGAGAGGGAGCTCTGGGCTTCTCTGCTTAGGCTGCTGCCCCCGCGACCCGGCCTCGGATAAAGCGGATGAAGATGGATGGATGGATGGATATAGTTAGGGCTGGACCAGGTGACCCTGAATCCTCCCTTAGTTATGCTGCAATAGACGTAGGCTGCTGGGGGATTCCCATGATGCACTGGGTGTTTCTACTTCACTCACCTGTATCATTCACTATGTGTTTCCTCTGTCACTCTGTATTTAATCATTAGTTATTATTACTCTGTCTCTCTTTCACAGCATGCCTTTGTCCTGTCCCCCATGCTATATGAACAAACTGTTGTTGCTAATCTCCTGTATCTATCCATTTAAAAGGCACCGTTCAATAAATTTCTAGTATTCATTTGTTTAATCAGTCTTGGTTACTGGCAGTAATAACAGTATTTTTTCTTACCTATTCTTCCTTCCCATTCTTCTTTTCTCCATCCATTGGATATTTTGTGTTGTTTTGTGGTGACTGTTGCTATTTAACATTCCAGATTGATAGTAGAGTTAATAACACAGCCAGTAGCCAACTGCTTATGCCATGTCAGGGACTCAGAACTGCCAGTAGGTTGAGCTCAAACTCTAGAGAATAGAGTCTAGTTTAACAGTGTTTTCTTAGATATGTTAATATATCAAGAGATCCACCAGTCTATTTATACATCTAGCTATACATACATACATGCATACATATGTACATACACACAGCACAGATCAGGCAAAGCCACTTTCTCGGCCACGTTCCCATGCATCACCACACAGATCCAATCACTGACCTCTCCTTTTATAGCATCTAACATCTTCATTTGAAATTAATTTCTGTGTTAGTGAAACCAAATTTCTACTCACAGTGTAATTTTGGGTAGCTTGACAGGTAAAAGAATAAAAGAATCTCTGGTTTACACTCACGCTTTGCTTAGACTGTATGAATAGGGACCACTCATTCATTTGTAGAATAAATACATTTACTAATCCACTGCAAGTTTCTGGTCTCTTCAGAAGGCACCCATCACCCAGTTCTGCTATTCTTTATTCAGTTCCTTCATTTTTCTTTCACGCAACTTCTTGAAATGATTTACAGCTTTGCCTTCCATCCTATCTCAAATCTCCTCCTTCTATCTTATCTTGTACCTATATTTTTATATTGGCATAGCAACAGGTTCTTGAAAGTCTTTTTAAATGTGGCATTGCACAGTGCATAACAAGCTGGGTTGATAGTAGAGTTGACATAACACAGCCAGTAGCCAATTGCCCACACTGTGTCAGGGACACAGGACTGGCAGAAGGTTGAGATCAACACCATCACATTATACGGTGTCCATGTTATGATGAAAGCCAGCAGGATGGCAAAGATAGTCTTGGTTACCTAAAAAGAATGGAAGAAAGGAGAGATGAAAAATAAATAAACCAGAACATTTAGACACAAAGTCTAAAGATAGATAATATGTGAACTCTGTGTCAGCTCTTTGTTTGCAGTTGTAAATGTGCATTTCTCACACATTGCAGTGAGATGACAGTCACGCAGCTCACAGAAGGGCTGACCATGTTACGTATACATAATATGTATTATGTAAAAAACGACAATGCCATACCTTTTAGTATGAGCTACGTTAAAAAAATGTCCAAACGTGCTAAATTGCTCTGCTCCCCAATTAATATTTGCACACACAGGAAAACAGCCATTCAATTTTAGCTTTAGATAAAACATATCTGTTCTCTGTGTCTAAGGTAATCTTAAGGGTGAGACAGCATTAAAGCAACTTAAAGCTGAGATCCCAAAAGGTTGATTCTGTTCATCTGGACGTAGTGTTTCCAATGAACAGAATCAACCTTTTGGGATTTACTTACCTGGATGATTGAGCATGCACCAGGACATTAAAGCTGAGATAACAGTGACATTTACTTAGCAACTCTTCCTATGACTGTTAGAACCCATAGACTGGGTTTTAGCTTGAAACAAAGTGAGTGAGGGTCTTCCTGTCATATTTTATTTATTCTTCAAGACTTCTATTCTTTGCTTATGGAGAGGCTGAGTCCGATACTCAAATCTAAATAACAGGTTCCTCTATTATTTCCATTGGTGTAAGAGACATTATGAAATAGAAAGCACCCGAAGAATCCTGAAAACATGTACAGGTAAATTCAGTGGCAAAAATGAAAGTTGGTTACGATGACCCAAATAGCCAATCAACAACCAAAGCAGTTTAGCCAATCGTGCTGTTACAATGACACCAGCACAGGAGAAGTTCACTACAGTGTAGGAAGACGTACGTCACAGCCCATTACTGTAGGCTGATCATTTTGGCACTCTGGATGGACCTGATACCTGATACAAACCCAAATGTTGAGGAACTTAGTGCATGCATTGTAGAAGTGTAATTTTCATGAAAAAAAAAAAAACCATGCTATTTAAACCTCACTTTGGGTAAAAAACAGAAAAAAAACATTTTAAATATTTTTCATTAGCTCAGTCTTCACTACATAAACTTTTCATGCACCCTTAACCACTGAAATCAGTGCCTGAGGATCTCTTTCCACTCATTTTCTCATGGTCTGGATTACGACCCACTGGTTTTGTATTTAAAGTGTTGATTTTTGTAAATTATTTATTGTTTTGAGTTCTCTGTGTCGTGCTTCCTGTTTTATTTTGAGAGTCTCTTGTCTCTTGTGTATTATGTTAAGTTTGCTTCCCTTACCTCGTTAGGGCTAATTTGCTCCTGCTGTGTTTCCCAGCTGTCTCCACTCCCCTAAATCTTCCCCTTGTGTGTATATTATCTCAGTCTCCCCTTGTCTCATGTTGGAGTCTTTGCTCATCTACCGTTGTCTCTCAGGTTTCATGTTTTAGTATTTCCCAGTTTAGGTTCTATCACATATTGGTTTTTCTACTTTTGTATAAGCCTTAACAAACGGTTGGCTTTATGTTAGTTCCTGTTCTCCTAAGTGATCTGGATTTGGGTCCTCATTCACCTCCACATGATATGCAGCCCGCAGATCATATATATAAGGAGTTGGACTGTATAGCTGTCGATGGGGTTAACTCAACACTTTTTCATAGTACTATACTGTGAAACAAGATACCAGTTTAGCTTAAGGAACATGCTGTCTAAGTTATGTTGAAATTCAAGTCCAAGTTTTCAGTATTACGAACGTGGTTCTCTTTTGATCTGGCTGAACTGCCATGGTAACTTTGAACATCTAACCTGGTCTGGAGCAGGCTTTGTTCAGAGTTTCATTTTAAAGTTAGGCAACACTTTATCACAAAGTCTTTTTATTTATGTTTCAAGTGTAATATAGATTCTCTGCTGTTCATAAGTTGATTTTTTTTAAATATGGAACTTGTGAGCCAAAGCTTACTGATTCCACCAATTTGAGTCCCACTGTAAAGTTACAGCAGTGCAAACTGTCAGTTGATATACACTTATTCAACAACACACACTATTATATGTCTTAAACTTATGTCATGTATTAACCTACTTTCTTTTCTCTGGCAGCCATCTGTCTTTTCCTTCTCACTTGGCTTCTAGCAATGCTTGCAAATTTTCTTGCCACAGTTCGAGGACGGCTGATTGGGATTGAATGCCTCTCAGCTCCATCTACAGGTGGAACGATCTCTATAGCTGTGATGCATTCATCCCCAGACTGCTTTGTCACAATCTTTATCTTGGACCACCTTGAAGAGGGATTGATCTTGTGGATGGCAGAATTGGTTGTTGTCGGTACTGGAGTGGGGTTTGCTAGCACCTGTAACAAAACAAAGTACTGTTAGGACATTTCATAGCAAGCTTGACCTGTTACTTGCACAGTATCCTGTCTTCCTCCCCTTAACCCCAACCACTTGAGGCAAATGGCCTGAACCTGCCTGTGGTGGAGATTTAGTTTTGTTAAAAGGGAGTTTTTCAATGTTTAAATGTTGATTGTATTATGTAAGGTTCCCTGGCAGCTGCAGCCAAACCATGATAATAGTCCAGTCTCACGTGATAGATGCCTGAACAACAAAAAAAAAGCTAAATCAAAAAGGAAAGTTTTAAGCCTAATTTAAAAATAGAACTGTTTCACCCATATTCATAAGGTAAACAATATATTAACAACCACAACTTGAAACAAAAAGTTCACAGTCCTGGCAAACTCTGTCCAATTCCAGTTAACACAGTTAATTTATAAGAGGAAAAAAAAGAAATCCACTCCACATTTGGGGAATGACCTGTCCATTCCAGTCTAGCTCACCCAACAAAAAATACTCCACTCTGGGTTTTCCAATTAATCCTGTGACTTTTCATGACATGGTGTTAGAAGTAGACAATAGGGGTAGGAAGTGATAAGAATTTAGCGATTCCCATTCCATTATCAATATCACTTATTGATTTGATTCCTTATCGATTCTTATTGGCTCCACTTTGAGAGTCACCACCATCTCTAAGCAGCATATCATGACATTACATTCATCTAAAGTAAATACATGATCTAATGCT
This sequence comes from Oreochromis niloticus, assembly GCF_001858045.2. Classification (NCBI taxonomy): domain Eukaryota; kingdom Metazoa; phylum Chordata; class Actinopteri; order Cichliformes; family Cichlidae; genus Oreochromis; species Oreochromis niloticus. The sequence continues at coordinate 2,205,485 of NC_031986.2, forward strand.
TGTGCATTTTAGAGGTATTTCGCCTCTTTTTTGTGTTCAGTTTTGGGGTCATTACTTAAAAGTAAAGTAAAAACGTGATTACATGTATTACACAGAACATTTTTCTTAAAAGTAATGCAGTTTGTTACTGCATACTGTCTTTGAATAAAGACATTCATTATTCTACTCATTATGTTACCTTCATGTTACTCTGTAAAATGATCTGTCTCATAATGACCATTTAACAATATAAAGCGACAGGCTACATCCCCACACACCAACACAAATCCCAGTGAGGACACGTGATCTTTGTCTTAGTATTTAGATATGAAAACAAAGCTGACAACACAAAGCAAAGATGAAAACCAGCACGAGCAATCATCGCAGTGATTCTACTGTAGAAACATGAACACAAAAAAAAATAGAAGCGGCAGCCTGACTGCTCATCAGTTTGTTACCAGCTGGCTTCACCACCTTATGATGGCTCACTTTATCACTTTATAAGAGCTATGTCAGCATTTACTCAGCTTTAACATCACTCTGGGGTTCTTGGCTACCTTAGCGTTAGCATGCTGTTTTGCGAAGAGCTTAAGTTGTGTTAACAGTATAACACAGTTCAATTCAATTCAATTCAATTTTATTTATATAGCGCCAAATCACAACAAAAGTCGCCTCAAGGCGCTTTATATTGTACAGTAGATCGTACAATAATAAATACAGAGAAAAACCCAACAATCATATGACCCCCTATGAGCAAGCACTTTGGCGACAGTGGGAAGGAAAAACTCCCTTTTAACAGGAAGAAACCTCCGGCAGAACCAGGCTCAGGGAGGGGCGGGGCCATCTGCTGCGACCGGTTGGGGTGAGAGAAGGAAAACAAACTGCTGTGGACAGTTTGTTTCGGTCCTATATCAGTCGTCACTTTGCCATCTCACTCTCCATTTTTTGTGCATTAATAATAAAAGTAATGTCCATATCTATGGTGAAGAATGCGCCATTATTTTTACTTCGACACACGAACGGAAATCAGCTGATCATAGTGAGAGGGCAAGAACCGATAAGCGGGATCAGTAAGCAGGCAGACTAACCATTCCAAGGAATTGGACTCCTAGGAACCTATTCTTGATTCCCATCCCTAGCAGTTGACCATCATGTCTCAGAAAAGTAGCAGGGGAAGGAGGAAGTCTGTAGTGTTGCAGAATGTGGCATGGTGGAATAACTGAGAGAATCTCCCACTAAACATTGGGTTGGCATATTTTTCATTTTAATAATCGCATGCTTTGGTGTTTTTGTTTTGTGTGAGATGTGGGCCACACCCATGTAGGAGTGGAGATTCTACTCTAGTCCAGCTGCCAGCTATTTGGAGTTGAGTACAGGGAGCCGTTGATTGGTAATGATTTGAGCCCTTCTCTATAAAGGAGAGAGAAAACAGGAAGGAGGAGTTATTTTTTTTGTAGGACACAGTTGCAGCAGGGAAGCTAGTTGACATGGGAGACTCCAGTATGAGAAGTGCACATTTTAAAGAAAATAGTTTTAACCTGGCCTGGAAGATTTTGCTTTTAAATAGCAAATGGGTTGATATGATATAGTACCATATCACCCAATTAGAGCACTTCGCTCTCGCACTGCAGGCCTACTTGTTGTTCCTAGAGTATTTAAAAGTAGAATGGGAGGCAGAACCTTCAGTTTTCAGGCCCCTCTTCTGTGGAACCAGCTTCCAGTTTGGATTCAGGAGACAGACACTATCTCTACTTTCAAGATTAGGCTTCAAACTTTCCTTTTTGCTAAAGCATATAGTGAGGGCTGGACCAGGTGACCCTGAATCCTCTTAGTTATGCTGCAGTAGGTGTAGGCTGCTGGGGGATTCCCATGATGCACTGGGAGATTCTATTTCACTCACTATGTGTTAATAGACCTCTCTGCATTGAATCATACTTGTTATTAATCTGTCTCTCTTCCACAGCATGTCTTTATCCTGTCTTCCTTCTCTCACCCCAACGAATCACAGCAGATGGCCCCGCCCCTCCCTGAGCCTGGTTATGCTGGAGGTTTCTTCCTGTTAAAAGGGAGTTTTTCCTTCCCACTGTCGCCAAAGTGCTTGCTCATAGGGGTTCATATGATTGTTGGATTTTTCTCTGTATGTATTATTGTAGGGTCTACCTTACAATATAAAGTGCCTTGAGGTGACTGTTGTTGTGATTTGGCGCTGTGTAAATAAAACTGAATTGAATTGAAGACTCTTCGCGTGCTGAACTGCATATGTGTGATCATTTCTGTTTTGGGCCACAGAGAAGGTGAGATACTACGGTGTCTGTTAAGGCACGGCCCTAATCTGTCATTCGAACAGGTGCGTAAAGAACCCTTGCAGTTGAAGCAGATGCTTTGCATAGCTCGTATGAAAACTCTGCCTGTGCAATAATAAAAAGAGATTTAAAGTGGCATGATAGCTTTTGTAAAGACAACTTTAAAGCAGAGATTTTCTCAGAAATGAAGGAGCAAATTATAGACCTCAAAAATACTCTTCAGGAGGAGCTGAGGGAATTTGCTCGACCAGCACCAATACCACAAACATGTCCAGGTCCCAGAGGTAAGAGAGAAAAACAGGACTCTAGTTCCTATCAGTACAGGAGACGTGCTGAAGTTTCGGAGCCACTCCCATTAACAAAGCAAATTTCATGACCAGAGGAATGGCCGCAGCATCAGTGGGATCAACAAGGGCGACCCATCTGTAGTAAGTGTGGAGTCAGTGGACACATGGTAAGAGAGTGTTGGGGAACTCTATCCAAGATGGCTTTAAATGATTAATTCCAGTTGGTGGCAGTTGTCCAGTGCAGGTAAATCACTCTCAGTTTTTAGGGACATGTGTTCAAGTAGAGGTATTTGTTGATGGTAAGGAAGTGGCATTTTTGTTAGATACTGGTTCTAATGTTACACTAATGCCGGAAGCCTGTTTTAAGAGGTTGTTTGCAGTTGAAAGCGATCTCAACTGGTTAAAGCTGAAGGCAGCAAATGGACTAGAAATTCCTCATGTGGGCTATATTTTAGCTGAAGTACAGGTGGGAGATATTACTTTGAAGGATATGGGAATTGTGATTTCAAAGGATGACCCTAATAACCCAAATGCATTGCCTATCCTTGGTATGAATGTCATTGCTCTATGCTGGGATATGCTTTTCTCAAAGCCTCAGATACAGATCACAACCTGGCCTGTTGGATCAACTGTAAACACTCAACAAGCATGGGCAGGCTTTTCAAGACTGTCAGAGAATTGCTGCTCCTGTACAACAGGTGGGACCCTACGACCAGCTTATCGCCATCCGGAGGTAGTCCCTGGAGACAGCGAGCTGGTAAATCAAATGCTAAATCAAAATACTATTCTACTCTTGATCTAGCTAGTGGGTATTGGCAAGTAAAAGTTTCAGAAGCTGACAGAGAAAAAAAACTGCATTTTGTGCTCCTTTTGTCTTGTATGAATTTGAAAGAATGCCTTTTGGTTTGTGTAATGCTCCGGCAACATTTCAAAGGTTGACGCAAAGTTGCTTAGGAAGTCAAATCACAGGGTCTGCTTTGGTATACTTGGATGATGTGATAATATACTTGCCTGATTTCAACAGCCATTTAGACCATCTTGAGGCAGTGTTTGCAAGATTTAAGATCTATGGGTTAAAGTTACGACTAGATAAATGTGTTCTTTTCCATAAACAGGTTGGACCCTGATTAGATTGCCTCTATACAGAATTGACTGGTTCTGTAGATCATTCACCAAGTGTGTTCCTTTTTGGGCTTTGCCGGTTATTATCTGTGGTTTATTGCAGGATTTGCAAGCATCCGTAGGCCTCTTAAATTATTGCTGGTGGGAGTACCTAAGAATAAAAACCAGAACATTCCCATAAACTGGGAATGAGAATTGTCAGCAGTGTTTTGATCTTTTGAAACAGAAACTGCTAGAAGCGCTTATTTTAGCTTATACTGATTTCAGATTACCTTTCCGTTTATACACTGATGCCAGTAAAATGGTCTTTGGTGCAGTACTTTCTCAAGTATAAGATGGGAAAGAACATGTGATAGCCTATGCTAGTAGAAGCTTAGCACCCACAGGAAGACATGATGCAAACTGTAGCTCCTTTAAATTGGTGCTGCTGGCTTTCAAATGGGTGATGACGGAGAAATTGAAAGACTATTTATGGGGGTCTCTGTTCACAGTTTATACTGACAATAACCCTTTGGTCTTTCTATCTACTGCAAAAGTTGGCGCAGTGGAGCAACGGTGGGTAGCACAACTCACAAATTATCAATTTGATATCAAGTACCGGCCTGGCCAGGAAAATGTTAATGCTGATGTTCTGTCTAGGATGCTATTACAGATGCAACCTCAAGATCTGGTATCCTCACAGAGGATGGGTGAAGGAGCACGGGTTGAGGCTGTGATCCAAGGCACTGGAAAAACCTACAGGAGCAGGATCCCATCTTATATAAGGTGAAACAGTGTGTGGCCAGAATACAGAAGCCATCGGAAGAGGAGAGGCGTCGGGAGTCTACTACAGTCTTACACTATATAAGACAATGGTCACGGCTGCAGCTGTCGGAGGATGTATTGGTCCGTAGAGGAGTGGATTCCAAGGTGCCACACAGAGGGAGCAGGTGGCGGTTACTCGCCGCCAGGTAGAACAACTGCAGGACCAGTTCGAGTGCCAGATGCAGCTGATAGGGAGTCTGGTAGCGCGGTTTGGTTCCTGGTCGACACCGCCGTTGGCCCCACTGGCGTCCTTCGACCGCATGGGGAAGGGAGGCAACCTCCATGCCTCCCTCCCCCATGGAGGTCAGCCTGCCAAAGGGACCCGCTCAGCCCAAGCTGGAGGGCACCGTATGTGAGGGGCCCGCCCTACCCGAGTCGGAGGTCGCCATGCTGTCCACTCCAGTGGTGTCCTTGCCAGAGGCTGGTGCGCCATCTGGACCTGGCTTGTCTTCGCTGCACGTCAGCGTGCTGGCTGGACCTGCCACGCCCATACCGGAGGTCGCCATGCAGCCTGGTCCAGTGCGCTGGCCACCTGTCAAGCCGCCCGTGAGCCATGGGTCATGTCCACACCTGCTGCTGTGCCGCTGCTGGCTGCCACGTGGTCGGCCTCCAGACCAGCTCCGGCGCTGGACACGCAGTCGGCTGCTGGACCTACCTTGTCACTGCCGCTGCTGGTCACGCGGTCAGCGCCCAGATCCAACTCACCCCTGCCGCTGGTCCATAGGCCAGGGATACTGATGCTCATGGCCGATTTCCCCCCTGTTCGCGAGGGGGAGGGGGAGTAGGCTAGGCCCGATTGCTCCTTGGCCTAGGTCGGGCGATATGGGTATGTGGTGGGATGTGGCTTGGGCTCATCACACCTCCCCTGTTTAAAAGAGTGTACCAGGACCTGAGGTATTGTTGCTGTGTGTGGGGTTGTGGCTGAAAAGCTGCAACCGAGTGTCATAAAAGAGCAACCAAAATAAAAGCGTTAAAAGTGCAAACTATGTGGTTGGGTCCATCATTCCCATTAAACCAACCTTTACATGGAGGAAGTGGAAAGAAAGGCTCTTTTAAAGGGACAGTACCAAGCCACTGGTACAGATATGTAAATGGACTGATTCTATATAGCGCTTTTCTACTCTCCCAGAGTACTCAAAGCGCTGTATACAACATGCCACATTCACCCAATCACACCCATTCTCACAAGCACTGACTCTGAACTGAGTGCTTTTCTAACTGCATTCACACACATTCACACTCCGATGGATGCATCGGAGAGCAACTTGGGGTTAGTATCTTCCCCAAAGATACTTGGCATGCAGACTGGTGGAGCCAGGGATGAAACCACCAACCTTCTGATCAGTAGGTGACCTGCTCTAGCTTCTGAGCTACAGCTAGGTGTTGCTGACACCTGGGTCAAAATCAAAACCAAAGAAGTGGAATCCTTCCTTGCTCACATCAACTCAGTGGATAGAAATAAAAAGTTCACCAGGGAAGACCCAAAGGATAGAAGTTTGCCATTTCTGGACTTCGCTGAACACATTGAGGAGAATGAAAATCTCTACATTGAAGTTTACCAGAAGCCCACACACCAGGACCAGTACCTACTCTTTGACTCCCACCACCCTCTGGAACACAAACTTGGAGCAATCAGGACCCTACAACACCGGGCAGAAAATGTTCCCTCTAAGCCAGAAGGGAAAAAGAGGGAACACACACATTTAAAGAAAGCTCTTAAAACATGACACTTCACCCGTTGCTTACTGGTGGTGGTCAGAGGGCCCGGTGGCGCCAGTGTCCGGCAGCCTCGCCTCTGTCACTGCGCCCCAGGGTGGCTGTGGCTACTATGTAGCTTGCCATCACCAGTGCATGAATGTGTGTGTGTGAATGGGTGGATGACTGGATGTGTAAAGCACTTTGGGGTCCTTAGGGACTAGTAAAGCGCTATACAAATACAGGCCATTTACCATTTAAAACGTGGATATCCTAATTGGACTTTCATCAAAGATGAGCAAAAATGTACGGAAAGAAGGTGAGACACCAACTAGGGAGGATCAGAAGGACAAACAAAACAATATTGTCATCCCCTATGTAGCAGGTTTATTAGAGAAACTCAGGAGAGTCTTCTCAAAGCATGACATCCCAGTGTACTTCAGACCCAGCCACACACTCAGACAAAAACTGGTTCATCCCAAAGACAAAACTCCCAAACACAAATTCAACAACGTAGTGTATTGTATGCTGTACAGCGCAGCGAGGAATGCTCAGACCTGTACAGACCTCTACATTGGAGAAACCAAACAGCCACTTTATAAACGCAAGGCACAACATAGAAAAGCCACCTCGACGGGACAAGACTCTGCTGTCCATCTGCATCTAAAGGTCACTCTTTCGAGGATGCCAATGTTCACATTTTGGACAGAGAAGACAGATGGTTTGGAAGAGGAGTGAAAGAAGCCACCTATGTCCACTGTGAACGACCATCTTTGAACAGAGGTAATAGCTTATGACACCAACTGTCTGCCATCTATAATCCAGTTTTGAGATCCTTTCCCAGACGCCTTAATGCCCACTCACATCCTGGACTATTTGCCCTCCTTAAATCACATGATAGGGTGGGGCTAGGTTTCACAATAGATTCACCCGAAACCTTGGCTGATTGTGATCTACACCCGTTTTCACACCTTGGCTCGTGTGATTAGGTAGAGGAGCATTAGGGGGTCCATGACCCTCTTAGGAACACTCCCAATAGGGCTTAAATCTGGGACTCTCCACCAATTACTCTTAAAACTGAAGAAGCCTCTCAGATGAGAGGTGAAATGTCTTTAAGGAAACTTAAAGTCCAGATGCTTTTCTTTCCAAGCTCCTTAGACTACGATGACCTGGATGACTGAGAATCTTCACAGACATATAGTTTCAAGTGGGTTTTGGCAAATACTGTTCAATGTTAACAGCAGGAAGCGAACACCATTCATCACACTAGTGAGTCGCTTCTGGTTTTAAAGATTGCCCTTTGGGATAACGTCTCCTCCAGAAATATTCCAACGGCAGATTAGCACCCTTCTCAAGGGTCATGCAGGTACTGTGGTGGTAATGGATGACATCTTAGTTTTTGGAAAGGAAAAAGCAGAACATGATCACACCCGTAAGGCAGTGCTGCAGACCATCAGGCATTCTGGGCTGAAATGAATCCAAGATAAGTCTAAGATTGGAAAATGCCCAGCCCCTCAAATGTCTCTGAGCTTCGTCAGATGATATGAATGATAAACTGTCTGGGAAAATTCCTCCCAGACTTCTTCACCGTCATGCACCAAATCTACAATTTGCTCAAATCTGACGTTATGTGGACATAGGGGGAAGTGCAGAAACAAGGATTCACAGACGTGAAAGCCATGTTAACTACAACACTACCATTAGCATATTATGATGCTAGCAAACCAACAATAGTAAGCGCTGATGCGAGCAGCGATGGTTTGGTAAAGCAAGGAGATGGACAAGACCCGTTGCCTTTTGCTCAAGTACATTAAATTAATTCCTTCTTCACAACAAAAGGAGGTACTTCTTCAAATACACAAGGGTCACTAAGGCTTCACTAAGTGCCGTAGAAAAGCCAATATGACTGTCCCCATTATATGCAAGCTAATGGTGCAACAGAGAGAGGCATTGCTATGGGGAAGAGGATTCTTTGGCAGCAGGATCCCCAACTGGCTCTCATACATTACCGTGCCATGCCCATCACAGCAACTGCATAACTAATGAGTGGCTGACACATAAGGACAACAGTTCCTGTTCTAGCTCAGCAGCTGCAACCTCATCATATTCATTACACTAAGGTACAACAAAAGGGTCTACAGGCGAAACGAGACTATTGTTTCTTCTACAATATATGTCATTCTACACGTCCCTTGTCAGAGCTATGCCCTGGTCAACTTGTGAAACTGGATGGTTAGAAGGGTTAAAAGACACCTGCAAAAAACATTGCCAAAGCTCCATAGCCTAGATCATACTTTGTACAGAGGGTTTGCTCACTTGCAGAAACTGGAGACAGGAGGTTCCACTGTCTCTCAATCAGACTCCAGAGTCTCGGGCCTGTCTGGTGTTTCACCCAACACCCTGCCTGCAAGGATCCACCTGTATTGGAGGCCCTGCCAACCAGCTGTAAGAGAACCTTGGACAGAGAAATCAACTTGCTATGGGGAAACAGCTTTACCCTTTAGATATGTGGAAGCATAGAAAATGCTTTATTTAGAGTTAATGGGGAAATTGTGGTCAATTTTGATTTTGTTTGATATTCATGCTAGGCTAATTGAAAAAATATATGTGTACTGTTGATCACATTGTGGCCCCTGTTCTAGGCTTGGCATACAGTCTGGAAGACTGAGGAGACAAATTGAGTCCCACGATTGGACAAGATATATTTAGGCAGGCCCCAGCAAGTGAAGATTTCTCTCACTAGAATCAGGGAAATCGCTTCTGCTGTGGCATTTCTTAGAGGGAACAATTCCACCCACCATGAGTAATAGTCGACAAAGACTAGCAGATATACATTTTTCAAAGTCAAAGTCAAAGTAAACTTTATTGTCATCTCTGCTATATCCAGTGCAGCATACAGAGAGACGAGATGATGAGGCTCTGGTTACATCGGCTGGTAGTGAGTTCAGGAGTCTGATGGCTTGTGGGGAAAACACTATTTCGCAGTCTGGAGGATCGGGCCCCGATGCTGCGATAGTGTCTGCCGGATGGAAGGAGAGTCCATGTGAGGGGTGTGAGGGGTGAAGCATGATGCAGGAGGCCTTACTGATGCAGTGCTTGTGGAAGATGTCCTGTAGCAGAGGGAGAGATGTTCCGATGATCTTGGCAGCTGCTTTATCAATCTGTTGTAGCTTGCTGAGATAACCACACGCTGAACCACACGGAGATGGAGCTGGTCAGAACACTCTTTGGTGCCTCTGTAGAACATGGTGAGGCTGGGAGGAGGAAGGTTGGCCCGCTTCAGGCCTCTCAGGAAGTGAAGGCGCTGCTGGACCTTTTTGGTGATGGAGATGGTGTTGGTGGACCAGGTGAGGTCGTTTGAGATGTGAACTCCCAGGAACTTGATGCTGTTAACAGTCTCTACCGTGGAACTGTGGATGCTGAGTGTTGTGTGGGTAGAGCAAGTCTTCCTGAAGTTGACAATCATCTCCTTGGTTTTGTCCGCATTCAGTGATAAGTTGTTCTCGCTGCACCAGAACGCCAGCCGCTGAACCTCATCTCTCCACGCTGACTCGTTGTTGCTGCTGATGAGTTGTTTGGTTGGTACTCCTAGGGAATGGACCTACCACATTTACTCCTAGCATTTCCAAGGGTTGTTGGTCAACCGTTCGTTGTAGTCTGCCAGCTGGTTTCTGGTTTTCAGGTTTATAGATTTGGCAAACATAGTTCCGCACATGTTGGTGAACATCCCTGTTTAGTTTTGGCCAGTATACTAAATTCTGCAGTCCTCTGTATGTTCTATGTCTTCCCAGATGTCCAGAGAGGGGATCGTGGTGGAAATACACCAATAACTGATACCAGAAGCTGATAGGTATGTACAATTGGTATGAGGTCTTGTAAGGTAGTTTGACAACACAGTAGATGAGGCCCTCTATGATTATGAATGATGTGGTGGGACTGATCTTGTATTCTCCTGTTTCCATAATCCATTTCCATTATTTGGTAAAGGGTCTGACATTCAGTGTCTTCCTGCTGTGCTTCAGTTGTGAGGGAAAGGTCCTTGGAAAGTAAACCACCAAGGGGTGCATAGCGGCAGCTTAGCTGGATAGCGTAGTGGTAAGACTACACACCTTTAAAGCAGGAATCGCAAGTTGGATTCTTGCCGGGGGCTCGTCTCCAGTAAGGGTCTTGGCTAGATGACCCTCCTGAGATGGCGCGGCCACGTCTGCAGCCTGTCCGCTCGGACCGAAGCGTTGTACTGTGCATGATTGTGGCCAAATAGCTCTTCAAATTCAAATTTTATTCATCACACACACAGAGTGGAAAACCACTCTGAGAGATAAACTACTTTTTGAAGTCTTCTACGCTCTTTATTCTTGTGTTGTATAGAGTTTGCAGGATGCAAAGCGACCTTCAATAACAACTACTTCCGCTGCTGATAAGAAATGACATCATTCGACCTGTGGCTTTGAATAAAAAAAATTAAATAACAAAAATTGCCGTGCTGAGTAGAGAATTTCTTGCCTTCTTAATGAGGTTGGGAGCATCAGTTGTGCTGTGCAGAAGTCAGGTTGGTGCACAGCTGACAGCTCTATTAGACAACTGTTAGAATTCATAGTATGACAAGAACCAATCAGCTAAGTAAAGAGAAACAACAGTCCATCAATACTTTAAGAACTGAAGGTCAGTCTGTCCAGAAAATTGCAAAACTTTGAATATGTCCCCATGTGCAGGAGGAGGTGTGATGGTGTGGGGGTGCTTTGGTGGTGACACTGTTGGGGAGTTATTTAAAACTGAAGGCACACTGAATTAAGACCAAGATGGCGGCGCGTGAATAACGCGAGGCTCAGTGTCTCTCCAGAATCTGCTATTTAGCAGTTTTTTATCTACTTTTAACTGGATTATTCATCCAGAATTGCTGTGCGTTGCTGACCTACAGCAGACAAGAGCTTCTGGACATCTGGACTCATAACTCCAACAGTTTTATCGCCGATCTCCGACTCATCCCAGAGATCTCCAGAACACCGGAGGCTGCCCACTCTCCCCGGCCGGGCGGAAGTGCACGCAGACAGCGCCGAGAACGTAAACAAAGGCGAGGTAGGCACGGAGGGCTACGGGCTAAGCTAAAGCTAACACCCCACCGGTTGCCTTTACCCAGTATTTTCCTCGCCAATGTCCGTTCTCTGGCAAACAAAATGGATGAGATACGGCTCTCCATCACTAACAACAGATGGATTATGGACTCAAATGTCATGTTTTTCACCGAAACATGGTTGAACAACAGCTGCCCAGACAATGCTATCGAGTTAGCAGGACGCCACACACACCGAGCCGACAGGCTAGCAGATGACTCCGGCAAGACCAGAGGTGGAGGTTTGTGCATTTATATTAACAATGCTTGGTGCATGAACTCCACTACTACTGAGAGTCACTGCTCACCTAATGCAGAGTTTTTAATGGTCAAATGCAGACCTTATTATCTCCCCAGAGAACTCACTTCTATCATACTCACTGCAGTATATATGCCCCCTGACGCTATGGGTTGCTTGGCCATGAAAGAACTTTCTGCAGCCATTAACAAACACCAGAATAAACACCCCGAGGCTGCTTTTATTGTTGCTGGCGACTTCAACCACACCAACTTAAAGACAGTCCTCCCCAGATTCCACCAACATGTCTCCTGCCACACCAGAGGAGACAAGACTTTAGACCATGTTTATTCTAACTTGGCTGGAGCCTACAAAGCAACACCCCTCCCCCACATTGGACAATCGGACCATCTCTCCCTGTTCCTCACACCCAGGTATTCACCACTCATCCAACGTGTGAAACCTGCTGTGAGGACAATTAAAGTGTGGCCAGAGGGGACAGACGCAGTGCTCCAGGACAGGTTTAAAAACACAGACTGGAATATGTTCAACCACACAGACCTGGACCAGTACGCCTCATCTGTACTGGATTACATCTTCAAAACCACAGACAGTTTCACCACCCAGAAACGGATCACCATGTACCCCAACCAGAAGCCTTGGATGAACCGGCATGTTTGTCTCCTCCTGAAGGCCCACAATACCGCCTTTAGGTCAGGAGATGCACACGCCTACAGTACAGCCAGGGCTAATCTAAAGAAGGGCATCAAAAAAGCCAAACACCATTACAAAAAGAAGGTAGAAGAACACTTCTCCAACTCCAACCCCCGACGCATGTGGCAAGGACTCCAGACCATTACAGACTACAGGACCACCAAACCCTCCCCCACATCCTCTGATGTCTCCTTCCTCAACGAGCTCAACAACTTTTATGCTCGTTTTGAGCGAGGGAACCCCACAACCACAACCATAACAGACATGACGCCAGACCACCAACCTCTGACTCTCTCCCCCACCAATATAGGAGCGGTGCTGAGCAGGATCAATGTCCACAAGGCTGAAGGTCCTGATGGCATCCCCGGGCGTGTTCTCAGAGCGTGTTCTGGGGAGCTTGCAGGAGTCCTGACAGACATATTCAACCTGTCCTTGGCCCACGCTGTGGTACTGGCCTGCTTCAAATCCACCTCCATCGTCCCGATACCCAAAAACTCCAACCCATCTAGCCTCAATGACTACCGCCCAGTAGCACTCACCCCCATCATCACTAAGTGCTTAGAGCAGCTGGTCCTAGCACACTTCAAATCCTGTCTCCCCCCCACCCTGGACCCCCACCAATTCGCATACCGCCAGAACAGGAGCACAGAGGATGCAGTCTCCATCGCACTGCACTCTGTCCTCTCACACCTGGACAACAACAACACCTACGCCAGAATGCTGTTTATAGACTTCAGTTCAGCGTTCAATACAATCCACCCCTCACAACTCATCAGGAAACTGACAGACCTGGGCATCAGTTCCCTCATCTGCAAATGGTTACTGGACTTCCTGACCAACCGCCCCCAACATGTCCGGCTGGATAACCGCTGCTCATCTACAATCACAATGATGTACCACAAGGCTGTGTTATGAGCCCTTTCCTCTACTCCCTCTTCACCCACGACTGCAGACCTGCTGATGGTTCCAACACCATCATTAAGTTTGCAGATGACACCACGGTGATTGGCCTCATCAGTGACAACGATGAGACCGCCTACAGGGAGGAGGTGGATCGTCTGGCTGAGTGGTGTGACACAAACAACCTGCTGCTTAACACCGAGAAGACCAAGGAGCTCATCGTGGACTACAGGAGGAATACTGACCCACATCCACCCATCTACATTAAGGGGACGGCTGTGGAGCGTGTGAGCAACTTCAAGTTCCTGGGAGTCCACATCTCCGAGGATCTCATCTGGACGACCAACTGCTCCAAGCTGGTCAAGAAGGCTCACCAGCGCCTCTTCTTCTTGAGGACTCTGAGGAAGAACCACCTGTCCTCAGACATCCTGGTGAACTTCTACCGCTGCACCATCGAGAGCATCCTGACCAACTGTATAACAGTCTGGTACGGGAACTGCTTTGCCTCGGACCGGAAGGCGTTGCAGAGGGTCGTGAAAACTGCCCAGCGCATCGCCGGAGCACCACTTCCTGCCATAAAGGATATCTACAGGAAGCGGTGTCTGAAAAGGGCTGGGAAAATCATCAAAGACCCCAGTCACCCAGCACATGGACTCTTCACCCTCCTGCCCTCTGGGAGGCGCTACAGGAGCCTCCGGACTAAGACCACCAGGTACCGGAACAGCTTCTTCCCCACAGCTGTCAGACTCCTGAACTCTGCCTCCTGACATCTGACCCACGTTAAACTCATGGACTGAACATACACACACCCACAACCACCTACACACACACACAGTGGACAACTGTACCCTCAAACACACAATAATAACATGGACTGAACCACCACTCACAACCACTAGCACTTTATATAGCCTCTGTAGAAATTATCCACATATCTCACTTATCTTAACTGCACTACTGTATAGTTCTGTGTAAATAATCATTCTGTACATATGATAATTTTTAATCCTACAACTGTTCATAACTTGCATAGTTCACATTTCTGTATAACTGTATATCTCATATTTCTGTATAGTTTTTTATTTCATATTCTGTGTAGTTTTTCATATTTATATCCTGTTCATAGGCTGTACATAGCTTGTACTCACTACAGCCTGTACATACTTATGAATATTCTATAAGTATGTACAGGCTGTAGTTATAGAATATTCATAACATACTTCATACCATGTACATTATAACATACCATAATAGACCCATTTCTGTAATATAGTTACATATCTATATTATTGCTATTATATATTGTAATATATCTATATCATGGCTAAAGCACTTCTGGATGGATGCAAACTGCATTTCGTTGCCCTGTACCTGTGCATGTGCAATGACAATAAAGTTGAATTCTATTCTATTCTAACCAGCATGGCTACCACAGCATCCAGCAGCGACATGCTATCCCATCTTGTTTGCAATTAGTTGTACCATCATTTATTTTTTTAACAGTACAATGATCCCAAACACACCTCCAAATAAATACCTGAAAAGTGGGGTGTGCGTAATTATTCAGCCCCCTGAGTCAATACTTTGTAGAACCACCTTTTGCTGCAATTACAGCTGCCAGTCTTTTAGGGTATGTCTCTACCAGCTTTGCACATCTAGAGACTGAAATCCTTGCCCATTCTTCTTTGCAAAACAGTTCCAGCTCAGTCAGATTAGATGGACAGCGTTTGTGAACGGCAGTTTGCAGATCTTGCCACAGATTCTCGATTGGATTTAGATCTGGACTTTGACTGTGCCATTCTAACACATGGATATGTTTTGTTTTAAACCATTCCATTGTTGCCCTGGCTTTATGTTTAGGGTCGTTGTCCTGCTGGAAGGTGAACCTCCGCCCCAGTCTCAAGTCTTTTGCAGACTCCAAGGGGTTTTCTTCCAAGATTGCCCTGTATTTGGCTCCATCCATCTTCCCATCAACTCTGACCAGCTTCCCTGTCCCTGCTGAAGAGAAGCACCCCCAGAGCATGATGCTACCACCATATTTGACAGTGGGGATGGTGTGTTCAGAGTGATGTGCAGTGTTAGTTTTCGCCACACATAGCGTTTTGCATTTTGGCCAAAAAGTTCCATTTTGGTCTCATCTGACCAGAGCACCTTCTTCCACATGTTTGCTGTGTCCCCCACATGGCTTGTGGCAAACTGCAAACCGGACTTCTTATGGTTTCTGTTAACAATGGCTTTCTTCTTGCCACTCTTCCATAAAGGCCAATTTTGTGCAGTGCACGACTAATAGTTGTCCTATGGACAGATTCCCCCACCTGAGCTGTAGATCTCTGCAGCTCGTCCAGAGTCACCATGGGCCTCTTGGCTGCATTTCTGATCAGCGCTCTCCTTGTTCGGCCTGTGAGTTTAGGTGGACGGCCTTGTCTTGGTAGGTTTACAGTTGTGCCATACTCCTTCCATTTCTGAATGATGGCTTGAACAGTGCTCCGTGGGATGTTCAAGGCTTGGGAAATCTTTTTGTAGCCTAAGGCTTCTTTAAATTTCTCAATAACTTTATCCCTGACCTGTCTGGTGTGTTCTTTGGACTTCATGGTGTTGTTGCTCCTAATATACTCTTAGACAACCTCTGAGGCCGTCACAGAGCAGCTGTATTTGTACTGACATTAGATTACACACAGGTGCACTCTATTTAGTCATTAGCACTCATCAGGCAATGTCTATGGGCAACTGACTGCACTCAGACCAAAGGGGGCTGAATAATTACGCACACCCCACTTTTCAGTTATTTATTTGTAAAAAATGTTTGGAATCATGTATGATTTTCTTTCCACTTCTCACGTGTACACCACTTTGTATTGGTCTTTCACGTGGAATTCCAATAAAATTGATTCATGTTTGTGGCTAAAATGTGGGAAAGTTCAAGGGGGCCGAATACTTTTGCAAGCCACTGTATTTGACCAAGAAGGAGAGTGATGGAGTGCTGCACCAGATGGCCTGGCCTCCACAGTCTCCTGACCTAAACCGAATGGAGATGGTTTGGGATGACATGGACCGCAGAGTGAAGGGAACTCCTTCAAGACTGTTGGAAAAACCATTTCAGCCAGAATGCAGCAAGAAAGCAGCAATGAAAGCAAAGGGTGGATAGTTTGAAGATTCTGAAATAAAAAAACATGTTTTGAGTTATTTCACAATTTTTGTTTACTACATAATCCATATGTGTTCATTCATGGTTTTGATACCTTCAATGAGATCTACAATGTAAATACGCATTAAAGTAAAATAAAATAATAAAAAAAAAACATTAAATGAGAAGGTGTGTCCAAACCTTTGACTCGTCTTGTATATAAAAAATAATAATCAATAATCAAGTGTTATTGATGAACACATTTCCTAGTGTGTTTCAGATTGTCCATAAAAACACTTGATGCCCAAGAACAGAATAGATGTCAACAGGTCCTATTTAAATAAATCAAAGTAGAATCAAGGTCTGTTCATAGTGTATTTTTCACTTCAAGGTTCAAGGTTCAAGGCAGGGGCGATTTTTTTTGACAATATTTGCTGTTTGTGTGACACATTGCTAAAAATATAAAAAGCATACAGTACTTAATTGAGACGGAACATTTTAACAACAAAAGTATAGATAACCTCCCCCCCTCCCAAATTGGTTTGTTCCAGCTCGGCTCTCCCCTAGCGCCCCTTTCTGCCACAGCGATAGTGGCTGAGACGCAGCGGAGCACCCAGGTAACCTGCAGTGTTGAAAACATGTTTCCTGACGATGTTTGCTACCCTACAATCCGTCCTGCTCTGAAGTAAAATCAGCGACATTTGACCGTCCTGTTGCTCCTATTGAATTTATGTAGCCTATTAAATCTAAAACTTAATATTGTAGCCCTCTGTTGTTACCACTGTCCTGTTTGAAATGGAATGAGAGAAGCTGCTTATTTTGTCATATGTGCATGTGCCAATATTAAACCCAAGGTACTAACTAACTAACTAACTGACTGGATGCCCATTAACCTTATAACTCCTGTTGTGTGTGTGTGCGCGCGCGCGCGTGTGTGTGCGTACGTACAGAGAGACAGCCGGGTTAATAATGGACATTAGGACGTTTTTTCAAAAAAAGGAGCCACATTCAGGTAAAAGAGTCAGATCAAATGATCTATCAATAAAGGATAATGTTGGATCAGTGTTTCAATATTTATATCTTTTATTAGATGTTCATGTGGTTTGGTTATTTGCCTTTTGGTTGAAAGTACACTGAGAGAGGACTTTTTGTTAGTGATCTTAATAGTATTTTTTCATATTAATGTAATTTTTTCATCTAATTGAATCTATTTGTATGATTGTCAGTCCAAAGAGGGAGAGAGGAAAGAGGGAACGTGAGGAGAAAGTGAAAGGTCAGGAAGAACCAGGTAAGAAAACAGACAGGGAACAGTGACAGGCAAAACAGAAACTGTTAAACTGACAAAGAAAAAAACAACTAATTTTGCTCACACAATCTTGAAGTTGCATTCTCTCTATATTAAAGCTGCTATACAGAATCTGCAAAACAAACTGAGTTGAAACATTTTTGACCCTCTTTAACAACATTCCAACATAACATTATCATTGATTTGGGAGATTAAAATTAATGATATATTTTTATGTGGTTCAGCCACAACTCTACTAAACCTCAGCCAATAATAGGTAGGCCAACTTTTCAACCATCTAGTTGTCTGTATGACTGCCGCAGTATGTGCACCACCCGTACTGAGTGGAGTATGGAGCTGTAGAGAGAAGCAGATGCTCTGTTTATATTCTAAAAACGTTTTAAGATAGCTTGTTTCAAAGATTCTGTACAGCAGCTTTAAATGTTTTCCAAAAGCACACATACACTTATCAGTGTTTCTCAAACTTTTTACAGTGTGTACCATCTGAGAAAATGTCAAGCTCTCCAAAGTACCACTATGAAAGCATGAAACTCATAAATCTTACAAGACAAAATTCCAATCTGTTACTAAAATGAAAAGTCACATTAAAAAGTAAGCGCATTAAGTCAGAATGAGCAGCCTAAGAACGTGAAAATGTAGCAGGCTGACACTGAAACAAGAAGAAAAGGGAAGACAGTGCTTAGGATATTTGAAATATGAATTTAGTATACTTTAAGTATTTTAATTCAAAGTTTTGTACTTTTTTTGATCGAATTGTACATGTTTGAAGTATTTTTATTTTCAAAAATTATTTATGACTTTCCTCCAAGTACCACAATGGGGATTTCATGTACCACTGGCAGTTTGAGAATCATGACCTTATATCATTAGACTTCATTCTGAACAGGACACCTTCATTACATTTTCCTAATTTTCTATATGATTTACTGTTTGGTTAATTTCATTACACAAGGAGGAGAAGAACAGGGAGAGACTCTGAGAGAGAAGACCAGGGAACGAGATGAGGAGAGGCAGACAGAGCAGCATTCCAGTCAGCAATCCAAAGGAGTTCAAGATATGGCTCTTGATTTAGGGGATAAGACTACTGGTCCTAAACAGTTGAAACTGTCCCAGTACCCTCTGACTCAATTTGGAACACAAAAAAGATCCTTCCAAGAAAACTGGTTCAAAAGCTTTAAATGGTTAGAATATTCTTCCCAAAAAAATGCTGCTTTCTGCTTCGCTTGTCGAGTCTTTGGCAAAAGTCTTAGGTATGACACATTAGTGAATGATGGAGTCAGTAACTGGCAAAAAGCACTGAGCAAGTTTCAAAAACATGAAGCCACCCAGTCACACAAGGACAGTGTAGTTTGTTGGAACAGCTACAAAGCAAGTCTGTCACAAGGCAATATTGTTGAACAGATAGAGGCAGCAAGTGCCACTGAAGTAAGTGAAAGAAGGGAGTACCTGGAACGTATTGTGGCAGTGACCTGCTTTTTGGGGAAGCAAGGAATATCATTTCGAGGTCATGACGAAACAGAAGAGAGTGACAATAAAGGGAATTTCCGCGAGTGCATGACACTTTTGGAAAAGTTTGATCCATTCTTGCAGAGATACACCCCCCCATCAAACACCACATACATCTCTTGTAGTAGTCAGAATGAGATGATTGAATGTTGTTCACAAGAAGTAACTGCAGCTATTGTTCATGAGATAAAGGAATCACAAATGTATGCCATTATGGCTGATGAGGCTAGAGATGGAAGGACGGAACAGCTGGCACTCTGTGTGAGGTATGTGTCTGTGGAAGGTGTAGTTAAAGAGAGGTTCCTAGCCCTGACAGAAATGCCAAAGTTTGATGCTGCATCGATAAATACTGCTATTGAGAATCAGCTGCAAGAGAAGGGAATTGAGCGGTTGAAATGTGTGGCACAGACCTATGATGGAGCAGCTGTCATGAGCAGAACAGTTGGAGGTGTGCAAGCCCATTTTCAAAAGAAGCACCCTGAGGCCATATATGTTCATTGCTATGCACATGAGTTAAATCTCATCCTATGTCACACATGCAGAGCTGTTACCGAAACCATAGAGTTCTTTAACATGCTTGAAAGTCTCCATTCCTTCTTTAGTGCTTCTCTTGTAAACCATCATAAGTTCATGGACACTCAGAAGAAATTAGGATTGGAGCAAAGTGAACTTGCGCAGTTGTCAAACACACGCTGGGCATGCCAGGTTCGTTCAGTAACGGCTGTGCTTAACAATTTCCCTGCCATCATTGAGTGCCTCTCCTCTATCAACACACCTATTGCAGTGGGATTGAAGGCAAAACTCTGTAAATTCTCCTCAGTGTATTTGCTGATTGTTTTAAAGGATCTACTGTCTGTAACTGAATGTTTACACAGATATCTACAGAAGGAGACCATAGATATTGCCCAGGCACAGACATACAAAGATGCGGTGGTTGAGACACTGAAGCAGAAGCGCAGTGATGCCACGGCTATAGATCTTCATGCAAGAACAAGGGCTATGTGTGAGGCAAACCAAATAGCCGTTTTGGAGCAGTCTTCTGGACAGAGGCAGAAAAAAAAGAGAATGGATGGATTTGTTGTTGAGTCAACCTGTGGGGCAGGCAGTGAAGTCTGTGGCTCTTCTGTGTCAGAAGAGCTTAAAAGGAAATTGCTGTTTCCTTGTCTGGACAGAATGATCTCTGAACTTGAGAAGCGTTTTTCTGGTATTAGTCAGGAATTGCTTAATGGGATTCAGGCGTGTAGTCCAACCTCAAACCACTTCTTGTCTGAGCCTCATTTGTCAGCCCTGGCACTGCATTACCATATTGAACTTCAGTCAGAGGAAGTCACGGTTGCCAAAAACTTTTTGAAGCTCAAGAGTGAGGCTGGTGCCATTCCAGATATGTCAACAATGTATAGTCTTCTGGATAATGAGATCTTCCCCACACTGAAAACGGTTATTCAGGTTGCCCTGACAATCCCAGTAAGCAGCTGTAGCTGTGAAAGGTCATTTAGTGTCTTGCGTCGGCTCCATACCTGGCTGAGAAGGACCATGGGTCAAAGCAGACTCCAGCACCTGGCTGTGATGTCAGTTGAGAAAGAGATGCTTGAGAGAGTTGACCACCAAAAAGTGATTGACAGATTTGCCAGCCTCAAGGTGAGGCGACATAGGTTGAAATAAAGAAAAAATCTGCAGAGCCATAGGAGGATCTGCAGTAAAGATCTTTTCATACATTGCACCATAGGCAAAGTTGCCTCCATTTTTTTAATTAATATTTTGTACATTTGTACATTTCAAGGACTGTTCTATTTTTGGAGTGACTTTTTTTTTATATATATCTGTGTTATATTATTCATACACATTAAAAGTGAATCTCTGTTCAAAAAATGCACTCAGTTTACTTTTTATTTAATATGAGCATCATTCTTTATTCTCCCCCAGTAATTAAGGTTTGGATATGTATTTTTTTTTTATTCCAATCCATTCTTCTTTTGCAGCATTTAAACAACCTTTATTAGATTTGATTTGATGGTTTTGTTTCAAACTTTTCAAAAAGGTGTTTTGCTATTCTTTCACAAATGTGGGGATTAAATTGTGTTAAAATGTACAAAACAGTGATGTCATGTTTTGTGACGAGGACCCAGGCACAGAGAAACTTGATGAATTTAAGAGTCGTATGATTTAATAAAGAAATTTGCAGACTTGCACAGAGATGGTAAAATTATGATGACTGATAACGGAGATGAACAGACGACGAGGACAGGGAGGAACAGGGGTTCAAATGCACCAAGGAGACAGTCAGAGAGAACTCGGGACAACTGGAGGCATTTAGGGATGCAGGGATTGACAGGGAAGAAGGCTCATCGTTACGAGTAAAGTTTACCTTGACTGGCTGGGCAGCTCTCTGGGTGCTTAGCACCCCTAAAGCTCTGATCCTAGAATCGCCCCTGGTTCAAGGTTCTTTATTTGTCACATGCATAGTTATACAAGTATAACACACAGTTAGCCTTCATCTCACCCTTCTGCTAGCATACTCTTGCCCATTTCCTTATGGCTGACTCCATGTACTTAAACTACATCACTACTTCTGCTCCACTGTTATACCTCCTACTCCTTCACACACATGTATTCTGTATTTAATTCCTCAAGATACCTGCTGTGAATCCTTTCCAGTTCTTTCTAGCCAACCGCCTACACTGCATGATAACTGCCTAAATGCAATGCAGGTGATTGGCTAGAATATGGCCCCAGAAAGTACAGGGTACTTACAATGGAATTGTTTCACTGTTTGCTTCAAAAACCTGACTTGTTGCTTGCAATTACAGACATACTTGTGCCTTGTTGCCCTTAAATTGCATGTAATTAAAGGGTACTTGCACCTACAGCTCGCACCCTGGGTGTTTACAGTGTCATTGTTCCTTGTTTCCTTCCTCATGGGACAATCTATGTATTTATAAAAATTATTTTATTTACATTGATTAAAATTACCATGAAAAATTGGCAACGTCTGGTGCGATACATTGAAATCTTTGTATTGTCTCCAGTATGGTCCGAGTGGCAGCTTCCGCATTCGTCCTTGGCCCTTGGCCATTTACACAACAGTAACAATGCACTGTGAAAATTCTCTTAGTAAGTGAAACGAACGCAGAGAACACATCACCAATTAGTAAATACATTTCTAAAGGTGTTATTGGCATGAATTTCTCACCAGATGTTGGTAACAACCCATCCAATCTACACATGCAAAGAAATCAAACCATCGATGTCCCTAAGTTAATTTATGTATAATAATGAGAAATGACACATGGGAAAAGGTGTTGAGCACAGGAAGAAAAGAAGGCACAAAAAAGGATGAAAAGTCATTAAACCAGGTGAAATCTATCAATAATTAGAAAGTAATCCTGCCACTTATTGCAAATTAAGATTAGCTGGCTCAGTCAATGATGACCTATAAAAATGTGTCTCATTACCAAGGTGTCACAAAAGAAAAATTTCACGATGCTCACAAATTTCACAAGCTCTTTCAAGACCTTTGCAAGCTTATTGTTAAAACATTTTAACCCCAAAAGGACCCGACACGACTCCATGGCTGTGTTTTGCCTTTTTTTATTTTGGCACAGTTTTTGCTGTAGCACTTTGGATTTTCCAGCGCACACTGGTGCTCTCCTCTCTCTGGCCTGGCTGCTACTGAAATAGAGAAGGCTGTGACAAACCAGCCCCCCCGACACCACACCCTGAACCCGCTCCCCTCCTCCCCTGCAGCCGAGCCACCAACCGCACCCTGCCGCAAACATATTTATGGCATTGGTTACAGAAGAATTTCTAAAGTACCATTTCTAAGGTACGACTGAAGGTACCAGTGAGTACTATTGGGGCCATAATCCTGAAGTGGAAAGAAGATTTCATCAAAAACTGGCCACAAAATTTTGGACAGAGGAGTAAAAAGAATTATCAGAAAACTTGTCCAAGAGCCAAGTACCACTTGTGGAGAGCTATGGAAAGACCTGGAATCAGCAGGTACAATGGTTTCAAAGAAAACAATAAGCAGCCATGGCCTTTATGCATCCCAAACACGCAAGACTCCATTGCTGAAAAAAAAGGTAAGTTGAAGCGTGTTTAAAGTTTGCAGAACATTTAGACGAGCCTGTGAAATACTGGTAGATTTCTTTGCATGCATGGATTGTTTGGATGGGTTGTTACCGATATCTTGAGAGAATTTGATGACAATAGTATCTTTAAGAAATTAAGTTCATGCATAAGTTCAATTAGGAAGCTCTGTAGTCACATAGTTGTCTGCTTCCCAGGTATTTGGTGGCTCATCTAAGCTCACATCCACTTTCCCACACTGTCAAGTTCATTGCGACATCACTGGTCTAGTCTATCTGCCCACCTTCTTGAGGCCTATCAGCCTTCACTCTTCACCCTTCGCCTTAATCACACTCTAGATCTTGTTTTAACATATGGCATAGAAACTGGACATTTAACAGTGTTTCCTGAAAACCCTCTGCTGTCTGATCATTTCCTGATAACATTTACATTTACAATAATTGATTACACAGCAGTGGAGAGTAGACTTTATCACAGTAGATGTCTTTCTGAAAGTGCTGTAACTAAGTTTAAGAATATAATCCACCCACTGTTATCATCTTCAATGCCCTGTACCAACATAGAGCAGAGCAGCTATCTGAATGCTACTCCAACAGAGGTCGATTATCTTGTTAATAATTTTACCTCCTCTCTACGTACGACTCTGGATACTGTAGCTCCTGTGAAAACTAAAGCCTCAAATCCGAAGTACCTGACTCCGTGGTATAATTCTCAAACACGTAGCCTAAAGCAGATAACTCGTAAGCTGGAGAGGAAATGGCGTGTCACAAATTTAGAGGATCATCATTTAGCCTGGAGAAATAGTTTGCTGCTTTATAAGAAAGCCCTCCGCAAAGCCAGAACATCTTACTATTCGTCACTGATTGAAGAAAATAAGAACAACCCCAGGTTTCTCTTCAGCACTGTAGCCAGGCTGACAAAAAGTCAGAGCTCTACTGAGCCAACAATCCCTTTAACGTTAACTAGTAATGACTTCATGAACTTCTTCACAAATAAAATTTTTATCATTAGAGAAAAAATTACCAATAATCATCCCACAGATGTAATATTATCTACAGCTACTTTTAGTACCATCGGTGTTAAGTTAGACTCTTTTTCTCCAATTGATCTTTCTGAGTTAACTTCAATAATTACTTCCTCCAAACCATCAACGTGTCTTTTAGACCCCATTCCTACAAAACTGCTCAAAGAAGTCCTGCCATTAATTAATTCTTCGATCTTAAATATGATCAACCTATCTCTAATAATCGGCTATGTACCACAGGCCTTCAAGGTGGCTGTAGTTAAACCTTTACTTAAAAAGCCATCTCTAGACCCAGCTGTCTTAGCTAATTATAGGCCAATCTCCAACCTTCCTTTCATATCAAAAATCCTTGAAAGAGTAGTTGTCAAACAGCTAACAGATCATCTGCAGAGGAATGGCTTATTTGAAGAGTTTCAGTCAGGTTTCAGAGCCCATCACAGCACAGAAACAGCTTTAGTGAAGGTTACAAATGATCTTCTTATGGCCTCTGACAGTGGACTCATCTCTGTGCTTGTCCTGCTAGACCTCAGTGCTGCGTTTGATACTGGTGACCATAATATCCTATTAGAGCGATTAGAACATGCTGTAGGTATTACAGGTACTGCACTGCAGTGGTTTGTATCATATCTATCTAATAGACTCCAATTTGTTCAAGTAAATGGAGAGTCCTCTTCACACACTAAGGTTAAATATGGTGTTCCACAGGGTTCAGTGCTAGGACCAATTCTATTTACATTATACATGCTTCCCTTAGGCAGCATCATTAGAAGACATAGCATAAATTTTCACTGCTATGCAGATGACACGCAGCTCTATCTATCCATGAAGCCAGGTAACACACACCAATTAGTGAAACTGCAGGAATGTCTTAAAGACATAAAGACCTGGATGGCCGCTAACTTTCTGCTTCTTAATTCAGATAAAACTGAGGTTATTGTACTCGGCCCTGAAAATCTTAGAACTATGGTATCTAAGCAGATTCTTACTCTGGATGGCATTACCTCGGCCTCCAGTAACACTGTGAGGAACCTTGGAGTCATTTTTGACCAGGACATGTCCTTCAATGCACATATTAAACAAATATGTAAGACTGCTTTCTTCCATTTGCGCAACATCTCTAAAATTAGAAATATCCTGTCTCAGAGTGATGCTGAAAAACTAGTTCATGCATTTATTACTTCCAGGCTGGACTACTGTAATTCTTTATTATCAGGATGTCCTAAAAACTCACTGAAAAGCCTTCAGCTGATCCAAAATGCTGCAGCAAGGGTACTGACAGGGACTAGAAAGAGAGAGCATATTTCTCCTGTTTTGGCTTCCCTTCATTGGCTTCCTGTTAAATCCAGAATTGAATTCAAAATCCTGCTCCTCACATACAAAGTCTTAAATAATCAGGCCCCATCTTATCTTAATGACCTTGTAGTACCATATCACCCCATTAGAGCACTTCGCTCTTGCACTGCAGGCCTACTTGTTGTTCCTAGAGTATTTAAAAGTAGAATGGGAGGCAGAGCCTTCAGTTTTCAGGCCCCTCTTCTGTGGAACCAGCTTCCAGTTTGGATTCAGGAGACAGACACTATCTCTACTTTCAAGATTAGGCTTAAAACTTTCCTTTTCGCTAAAGCATATAGTTAGGGCTGGACCAGGTGACCCTGAATCCTCCCTTAGTTATGCTGCAATAGACGTAGGCTGCCGGGGATTCCCATGATGCATTGAGTTTTTCCCTTCCACTCACCTTTCTCACTCACTATGTGTTAATAGACCTCTCTGCATCGAATCATATCTGTTATTAATCTCTGTCTCTCTTCCACAGCATGTCTTTATCCTGTTTTCCTTCTTCACCCCAACCGGTCGCAGCAGATGGCCGCCCCTCCCTGAGCCTGGTTCTGCCGGAGGTTTCTTCCTGTTAAAAGGGAGTTTTTCCTTCTCACTGTCGCCAAAGTGCTTGCTCATAGGGGGTCATATGATTGTTGGGCTTTTCTCTGTATTTATTATTGTGCTATCTACTGTACAATATAAAGCGCCTTGAGGCGACTTTTGTTGTGATTTGGCGCTATATAAATAAATTGAATTGAATTGAACTCTACTCTACTTTAAATCTCATTGCTAATCTGTCATACTTCCTTACACACAGCTTCATGCATCCATCCAAGCCTCCATCTTCATCTCCACCACCAGTGTCTCGACTCTTACTGCTGTGATGGTACATCGGAACCTAATCACCAGATACGTTAATTGAATTCTGTATATCAAATAATTTTTAATTCCTTTTATTTGATCTCTACTTATTGAAATATATTTACTTGAAAATTGGTAATGTGTTCAATCCTTATTTTACCCACTGTATGTATAACATACGTGTAAACAGAGTTGCACATAAAAGTTTCAACTTCTGGGAACACTTTTCGAATGTTTTAGGAGTGTGTTTATGAAAATTGTTTAGCATTCTTCCAGAAGTGCACTGATGTTGGACGAGAAGGCAGGGCTTGCAGTCTTTGCTGTAGATTATCCCAAATGTGCTGTTGGGTTGAGGTCAGGACTCTGAATTGAATTGACTGGCATGCACAATTTTTTAAAATTTCATTTATTTATGTAGTGCCAAATCACAACAACAGTCACTTCAAGGTGCTTAATATTATAAGTTAAAGACTGATAATACAGAGAAACCCCAACAATCAGACGAACCCCTATGAGCATGCACTTTGGTTCAGTGGGAAGGAAAAACTCCCTTTATCAGGAAAACCTCCAGCAGAATAAGGCTCAGGGAGGGGTAGCCTCTCCCACGACCGGTTCGGGGTGAGGGAGGAGGATGGAGGGACACAAAACAAAAGACATGCTGTGGAAAAGAGCCAGAGATCTGAGCCCCATGCATGGGGCTGCACGGCACCAACGCGTTAGTGCAGTTAGCTCATTAACGCATTAGCGCCATCCAGCCCCACGCACGGGGCGATCCGTGCTAACTCGCTAACGGAGATTTGCCGCGTTAATGCGGTTATGGCGTTAACACTTGGTTGTGGCGCTGTCACTTGGTGTTCGCTCGCTCTGCGGTAGAGTATCACTTCCTGTTCCTGCTCAAACACAGTGGTGTTTCTGAGTAGCTTATCTGCTTAGCAATTTAATTAAAAACTTTTAAATACATTCTTTTTTCATAGTATAATCTTCACATGCTTCATCCAAAGCACACTTTCTGTGTACTCACTATGTAATTTATAGCCAAAGTATTCACTCACTGTCTCTGTACTGTTTCGCTAGCTTAGCTCGTAGCCGACTCGTTAGCACCATGGCTACTTCACCTGTCCCTCCTGCACTTTCCTGCTCATTGTGTCAGATGTTTAGCTACTCCTCGGCCTCCTTTAGCAGTAATGATACCTGTAACAAATGTAGCATATTTGCAGCTCTGGAGGCCAGGGTTACTCAATTGGAGACTCGGCTTCGCACCCTTCATTCACCCGTAGCTAGCCAGGCCCCTGTAGCTGGTGCAGCCGAAGATAGCGTAGGCCCCGCTAGCTGTTCCCCGGCAGACCCCAAGCAGCTGGGGAAAGAGGGCGGCTGGGTGACGGTGAGGAGGAAGCATAGTCTTAAACAGAAGCCCCAGGTACACCGCCACCCTGTTCATGTGTCTAACCGTTTTTCCCCACTTGGCGACACACCCGCCGGAGATCAAACTCTGGTAATTGGTGATTCTGTTCTCAGACATGTGAAGCTAGAGACACCGGCAACCATAGTCAGTTGTCTTCCAGGGGCCAGAGCAGGCGACATTGAAGGAAATTTAAAACTGCTGGCTAAGGGTAAACGTAAATACAGTAAGATCATAATTCACGTCGGCAGTAATGACACCCGGTTACCCCAGTCGGAGGTCACTAAAATCAATATTGAATCGGTGTGTAACTTTGCCAAAACTGTGTCAGCTCCCAAACAGACAAAAATTAAACTAAAAACCAACAATAAACAACTTAAAGAAAGAACAATACAGTATCCACATCTGAACCAAAGAGTAAAACAGTGAAATGTGGATTATTAAATATTAGGTCTCTCTCCTCCAAGTCTCTGTTAGTACATGACTTAATAATTGATCAACAAATCGATTTACTCTGCCTTACAGAAACCTGGTTGCAGCAGGATGATTATGTTAGTTTAAATGAATCAACACCCCCGAGTCATTCTAACTACCAGAAACCTCGAAGCACAGGCCGAGGGGGCGGTGTGGCAGCAATTTTTCACACCAGTCTATTAATTAACGAAAGACCCAGACAGACTTTTAATTCATTTGAAAGCCTGATGCTTAGCCTCGTCCACCCCAGCTGTAAAACTCAGAAACCAGTCTTACTTGTTACCATCTATCGTCCACCTGGGCCTTACACACAGTTTCTCTCTGATTTCTCAGACTTTTTATCTGAATTAGTGCTCAGCTCAGATAAAATAATTATTGTGGGTGATTTTAACATCCATGTAGATGCTAAAAATGACAGCCTCAACATTGCATTTAATCTGTTATTAGACTCAATTGGCTTCTCTCAAAATGTAAAAGAACCCACCCACCACTTTAATCACACTCTAGACCTTGTTTTAACATATGGCATAGAAACTGAACATTTAACAGTGTTTCCTGAAAACCCTCTGCTGTCTGATCATTTCCTGATAACATTTACATTTACAATAATTGATTACACAGCAGTGGAGAGTAGACTTTATCACAGTAGATGTCTTTCTGAAAGTGCTGTACCTAAGTTTAAGAATATAATCCACCCACTGTTATCATCTTCAATGCCCTGTACCAACATAGAGCAGAGCAGCTATCTGAACGCTACTCCAACAGAGGTCGATCATCTTGTTAATAATTTTACCTCCTCACTACGTACGACTCTGGATACTGTAGCTCCTGTGAAAACTAAGGCCTCAAATCAGAAGTACCTGACTCCGTGGTATAATTCTCAAACACGTAGCCTAAAGCAGATGACTCGTAAGCTGGAGAGGAAATGGCGTGTCACAAATTTAGAAGATCATCATTTAGCCTGGAGAAATAGTTTGCTGCTTTATAAGAAAGCCCTCCGCAAAGCCAGAACATCTTACTATTCATCACTGATTGAAGAAAATAAGAACAACCCCAGGTTTCTCTTCAGCACTGTAGCCAGGCTGACAAAAAGTCAGAGCTCTGTTGAGCCAACCATCCCTTTAACGTTAACTAGTAATGACTTCATGAACTTACAGTGGCTTGCAAAAGTATTCGGCCCCCTTGAACTTTTCCACATTTTGTCACATTACAGCCACAAACATGAATCAGTTTTATTGGAATTCCACGTGAAAGACCAATACAAAGTGGTGTACACGTGAGAAGAGGAACGAAAATCATACATGATTCCAAACATTTTTTACAAATAAATAACTGAAAAGTGGGGTGTGCGTAATTATTCAGCCCCCTGAGTCAATACTTTGTAGAACCACCTTTTGCTGCAATTACAGCTGCCAGTCTTTTAGGGTATGTCTCTACCAGCTTTGGACATCTAGAGACTGAAATCCTTGTCCATTCTTCTTTGCAAAACAGCTCCAGCTGAGTCAGATTAGATGGACAGCGTTTGTGAACGGCAGTTTTCAGATCTTGCCACAGATTCAAATACTTTTGCAAGCCACTGTATTCAGAAATAAAATTTTTATCATTAGAGAAAAAATTACCAATAATCATCCCACAGATGTAATATTATCTACAGCTACTTTTAGTACCATTGATGTTAAGTTAGACTCTTTTTTTCCAATTGATCTTTCTGAGTTAACTTCAATAATGCTTAGCCTCGTCCACCCCAGCTGTAAAACTCAGAAACCAGTCTTACTTGTTATCATCTATCGTCCACCTGGGCCTTACACAGAGTTTCTCTCTGATTTCTCAGACTTTTTATCTGATTTAGTGCTCAGCTCAGATAAAATAATTATTGTGGGTGATTTTAACATCCATGTAGATGCTAAAAATGACAGCCTCAACATCGCATTTAATCTGTTATTAGACTCAATTGGCTTCTCTCAAAATGTAAAAGAACCCACCCACCACTTTAATCACACTCTAGATCTCATTTTAATATATGGCATAGAAACTGAACATTTAACAGTGTTTCCTGAAAACCCTCTGCTGTCTGATCATTTCCTGATAACATTTACATTTACAATAATTGATTACACAGCAGTGGAGAGTAGACTTTATCACAGTAGATGTCTTTCTGAAAGTGCTGTAACTAAGTTTAAGAATATAATCCACCCACTGTTATCATCTTCAATGCCCTGTACCAACATAGAGCAGAGCAGCTACCTGAACGCTACTCCAACAGAGGTTGATTATCTTGTTAATAATTTTACCTCCTCACTACGTACGACTCTGGATGCTGTAGCTCCTGTGAAAACTAAGGCCTCAAATCCAAAGTCCCTGACTCCGTGGTATAATTCTCAAACACGTAGCCTAAAGCAGATAACTCGTAAGCTGGAGAGGAAATGGCGTGTCACAAATTTAGAGGATCATCATTTAGCCTGGAGAAATAGTTTGCTGCTTTATAAGAAAGCCCTCCGCAAAGCCAGAACATCTTACTATTCTTCACTGATTGAAGAAAATAAGAACAACCCCAGGTTTCTCTTCAGCACTGTAGCCAGGCTGACAAAAAGTCAGAGCTCTACTGAGCCAACAATCCCTTTAACGTTAACTAGTAATGACTTCATGAACTTCTTCACAAATAAAATTTTTATCATTAGAGAAAAAATTACCAATAATCATCCCACAGATGTAATATTATCTACAGCTACTTTTAATACCATCGATGTTAAGTTAGACTCTTTTTCTCCAATTGATCTTTCTGAGTTAACTTCAATAATTAATTCCTCCAAACCATCAACGTGTCTTTTAGACCCCATTCCTACAAAACTGCTCAAAGAAGTCCTGCCATTAATTAATTCTTCGATCTTAAGTATGATCAACCTATCTCTAATAATCGGCTATGTACCACAGGCCTTCAAGCTGGCTGTAGTTAAACCTTTACTCAAAAAGCCATCTCTAGACCCAGCTGTCTTAGCTAATTACAGGCCAATCTCCAACCTTCCTTTCATATCAAAAATCCTTGAAAGAGTAATTGTCAAACAGCTAACAGATCATCTGCAGAGGAATGGCTTATTTGAAGAGTTTCAGTCAGGTTTCAGAGCTCATCACAGCACAGAAACAGCTTTAATGAAGGTTACAAATGATCTTCTTATGGCCTCTGACAGTGGACTCATCTCTGTGCTTGTCCTGCTAGACCTCAGTGCTGCGTTTGATACTGTTGATCATAATATCCTATTAGAGCGATTAGAACATGCTGTAGGTATTACAGGTACTGCACTGCAGTGGTTTGTATCATATCTATCTAATAGACTCCAATTTGTTCAAGTAAATGGAGAGTCCTCTTCACACACTAAGGTCAATTATGGTGTTCCACAGGGTTCAGTGCTAGGACCAATTCTATTTACATTATACATGCTTCCCTTAGGCAGCATCATTAGAAGACATAGCATAAATTTTCACTGCTATGCAGATGACACGCAGCTCTATCTATCCATGAAGCCAGGTAACACACACCAATTAGTGAAACTGCAGGAATGTCTTAAAGACATAAAGACCTGGATGGCCGCTAACTTTCTGCTTCTTAATTCAGATAAAACTGAGGTTATTGTACTCGGCCCTGAAAATCTTAGAAATATGGTATCTAACCAGATTCTTACTCTGGATGGCATTACCTTGGCCTCCAGTAACACTGTGAGGAACCTTGGAGTCATTTTTGACCAGGACATGTCCTTTAATGCACATATTAAACAAATATGTAAGACTGCTTTCTTCCATTGTGCAACATCTCTAAAATTAGAAATATCCTGTCTCAGTGACGCTGAAAAACTAGTTCATGCATTTATTACTTCCAGGCTGGACTACTGTAATTCATTATTATCAGGATGTCCTAAAAACTCGCTGAAAAGTCTTCAGCTAATCCAAAATGCTGTAGCAAGAGTACTGACAGGGACTAGAAAGAGAGAGCAGATTTCTCCTGTTTTGGCTTCTCTTCATTGGCTTCCTGTTAAATCCAGAATTGAATTCAAAATCCTGCTCCTCACATACAAGGTCTTAAATAATCAGGCCCCATCTTATCTTAATGACCTTGTAGTACCATATCACCCTATTAGAGCACTTCGCTCTCGCACTGCAGGCTTACTTGTTGTTCCTAGAGTATTTAAAAGTAGAATGGGAGACAGAGCCTTCAGTTTTCAGGCCCCTCTTCTGTGGAACCAGCTTCCAGTTTGGATTCAGGAGACAGACACTATCTCTACTTTCAAGATTAGGCTTCAAACTTTCCTTTTTGCTAAAGCATATAGTTAGGGCTGGACCAGGTGACCCTGAATCCTCCCTTAGTTATGTTGCAATAGACGTAGGCTGCCGGGGATTCCCATGATGCATTGAGTTTTTCCTTTCCAGCCACCTTTCTCACTCACTATGTGTTAATAGACCTCTCTGCATCGAATCATATCTGTTATCAATTTCTGTCTCTCTTCCACAGCATGTCTTTCATCCTGTTTTCCTTCTTCACCCCAACCAATCGCAACAGATGGCCCCGCCCCTCCCTGAGCCTGGTTCTGCCGGAGGTTTCTTCCTGTTAAAAGGGAGTTTTTCCTTCCCACTGTCGCCAAAGTGCTTGCTCATAGGGGGTCATATGATTGTTGGGTTTTTCTCTGTATTTATTATTGTTCGATCTACTGTACAATATAAAGCGCCTTGAGGCGACTTTTGTTGTGATTTGGCGCTATATAAATAAAATTGAATTGAATTGAATTGAATTAATTACTTCCTCCAAACCATCAACGTGTCTTTTAGACCCCATTCCTACAAAACTGCTCAAAGAAGTCCTGCCATTAATTAATGCTTCAATCTTAAATATGATCAACCTATCTCTAATAATCGGCTATGTACCACAGGCCTTCAAGCTGGCTGTAGTTAAACCTTTACTCAAAAAGCCATCTCTAGACCCAGCAGTCTTAGCTAATTATAGGCCAATCTCCAACCTTCCTTTTATATCAAACATCCTTGAAAGAGTAGTTGGCTGTGTCCCAATTCAGGGTATGCACGCTTGAAGTACGCATTTCAAATGCGAGTACGTCACCGCCACGCGACGACGGCTGTCCCAATTCAAAGTGTACTTCAAATGCATACTCCAAATGCGCCGTCGATTTCCCCAAATATCAAGTGTGGTCCGGTGCACGCTTCGTGGTCACATATATCCCACAATCCATAGCGCAGCGGTGGGTGTGGATAATTTTGCCGCAAAATACGGCAGAAGGGAGCGGCCGAAGAGTGAACTGTCAGAAGTAAGTACTGAATATTATGTCACTTATTTATGTGCGAATGTTTAAGAACATTAAAACATTACTGTTGGCCACATGTCGGCAAAGTTATGTGACATTAGTGATGTTTGTACTTTCAGCGGTAACTTGGTTTTAAAGCCTCTACTTCTAAATATATATATAGTCGACCTTAATCTTACAGAGAATGTGATGATTTTATGGATAATTAAAGTCAGTCATATATCCACAAACACAACAAGCTGAAAGTCAGTGATGCTGCTCGGTTTGCAGTCCTGAATATGACGGCACAAGCAGGATTCACTGCACTGTTAATGTTAGCTATGTTATATTGCTGCCTCTGTTCGGTGGTGTCGAGCCAAACGGACTTTAACGTGTGTTTGAACGAGCTGACGGTTCACTCGTTAAGCTGAAAGAAAAGATGCTTTAATCACAGGAGTCACACATGTGTCCACTGGACCATCTGGGAACTCTTCTTGTTTAGCACTCGTAATAACACAAACACTAAATCCTCCTTCTCTTGTGCTGTTTTGTAGCAGTGTGTACACCTGAGACTGTCACCTGTCTGTCTGTCCTGCACTCTCTCTCTGTTTCTTTCTCTCTGATTGTGGAATAAAAGTATGAACATGTATTTATAAGTTACACTTGTGTTTGAATCCTGCAGCTTATCACACATTTGATTTCCATGTGTGACAACTGCAAGTGTCCAGAGTGAGGACAGACTGAGGGACCCACTGCTGCACATCATCTGTGAGGCTTTGCACCCCTGATGATCCACCAGGACAAACTCAGCAGTGTGTGAGGAAGAGGAGGAGGAAGAGCCAGCAGCAGCTGACAGATGGAGAGAATAGACAGACTGTTCCCTGTTTGTGAAGGACTGCTAGGAAAGTTTAACATAACTAATTGTCTGTGCTGAATCAGTCTTATTAGGTAATGTTCAAATAATGTTATCATCCCAGTGTTTTCAGTGTGGGAGAAAGTACTCAGGGCCTTCAAGTTACACACTATGAAAGGCAGCAACAAGTTTAATATTCAGAAACCTAAAGTATGTATCAGCAGCAGAATGGAGCTAAAAATAAATGTTTGTTTCAGTTCTATGAAGCTTTGAGTATTTTGGATTAGTAGCACTGCTGTGTTTGTTGCATCATATTGCTGTAATTGTTTATATACTTTATATATTCTGAGGTAAGTTGATCTATAGTGTTACATCATATTCTATAAGGATGTTATGTGTTTGTATACTTTCTGCCCAGTTTGACCCATTTAGCAGAAGTCTAAATCATAGAACTCTTCCACAGCATGTCTTTCATCCTGTTTTCCTTCTTCACCCCAACCAATCGCAACAGATGGCCCCGCCCCTCCCTGAGCCTGGTTCTGCCGGAGGTTTCTTCCTGTTAAAAGGAAGTTTTTCCTTCTCACTGTCGCCAAAGTGCTTGCTCATAGGGGGTCATATGATTGTTGGGTTTTTCTCTGTATCTACTGTACAATATGAAGCGCCTTGAGGCGACTTTTGTTGTGATTTGGCGCTATATAAATAAAATTGAATTGAACTGAATTGAATTGAACATCATTTTAACGCTGAAAGCACTAATATTAACTCATAATAAAATGGATAATCAAACAATTTCCGTGGTGCTGATTAGAGATGGACCGATCCGATATTATGTATCGGTATTAAATTACTGGATCGGATATCGGCCAGAAATAAAAAATGTAATCCGATCCATTAAATATCAAAAAAGCACCTCACAAAACTTGCGACACAGCGTAACTCGGCTCATAACCATAGCACGTTGCAGCAGTGTGCTCACCTGATAGAGCAGCTGTGTGTATTTGTAGCCTCGCTACCAAACCAGCATTTCATCTCCGAGGAAGTTATCCCAGAGAGAAGTAAAGCAAGTGTGTAAGTTCATCTCTGAATGTTTGTAAAGCGTTCCCATGTTAAGCTTAACAACCGATATATGGAGCGACTGCCTCTCTCCCTCCCTCTCCTGCCTACTTCATGAAACTGATTAATGATCAGCTGATCGTCTTTTCTGTCGTGAGTCCGTCTCTCTTCTTTGTTTTTGGCCCACTTTGCACCAGAAAGAGGAAACCAGCGGCTGAACAACAGCAGCACGTTTAAGCTTGATAAGGTGTCATTAGAATTTATTTAATATTACTTTCTTTAATATTACTTTTTTTAATATCACCAGGATCCTTTTCTACGTAGCTGACGGCCGGTAACTGTGCAGGGGCGGATCTAGCAAAGTTTAGCCAGGGGGGCCGATATGGCATGAACAGGGAAAAGGGGGCACAAAGACATACTTTTGTTTCTTATTCTCATTTAAAATGTCTAGCTTTTAATAAATAATTATCTGAATCTTACACCCAAAGTTTTAATCTGATGTAAAATGTATAGAAGTCCATTACTGTATATAGTAATTGTTAAGTCTAATATACCCTAGTAAGCTATAGTACTTTTTCCTTTGGGAAGGTACCATCTGTGAATTCTGCAATTCTGTTGAAGAAAGATGTTGAATCTATTTAATTATTCTTGAAAAATAATTTATTTCTGTGCATTTTTTTTTCACACTGCATCAAATTAAAGTTGATTAGTCGATTAAGCATCATGAGGTGGAGGGTGGGGGGTGGTTCCCTATTTTTCTTTGCTGGGAGTTTGCAACCCTATTAGTTAGGTTGCTTAATATTTCTGCTAAGTACTCTTTAAAATACCAGAATAGGGAGGATGGAGCAGGTTTAAGTTTATTAGATTGATCAGTGTTGCTGAACTATGAAATATTTTGGGTGCAGTGTATTTTTTACATACAGGTATAACAGAATAGCTTTAGTGTTGTTGTTTATTTAAACTTGAGTATGAACTTATACAAAATGCAGCAAGATATTAAAAAAACAGTTTTATTGATTAAAAAACACACTATATCGGATTCATATCGGTATCGGCAGATATTCAAATTTATGATATCGGTATCGGACATAAAAAAGTGGTATCGTGCCATCTCTAGTGCTGATGCTGCGCTGAGCAGGCAGCTCTTGAAGCATTTGAAGTGTCGGAATGTGGAAATTTCAACATCGCTTGAAAAAACTGCCAGCTAGCAACGTCCCTCTCACCGGTAGGCTAAGTGATTTTTAACCAATTACAAGTTGAATCTGGGAGTTGGGGTTGTTAGCTAAGAGACTGTCATTATGTGAGCTAATTTGCGATGTGCACCGGTGGCTTGGCCTTAGATACTTGTTTGTTAATGCACCTTCTCAAATTAATTCACTACGTGTCATGCCATCAGTTAACCCTTCGCGTGCCAGCTGTGTCATGAGTGCCCAGGGTTGCCGACCCCTGCTCTAAGCACTGTTCTTGAGATAATCTGAAGGTCTATAGGGACTGACTCTGCAGAAAACTGACAACCTCTATGCACTATGCACCTGAGCATCCGCTCTATGATTTTACATGGCCTACAACTTCTTCCCAACTTGATGTTGTTCTCACTGCCTTCCACTTTGTTATAATGGGGGTGGCTGTAGCTCAGGTCGTAGAGCAAGTCACCTATTAACTGGAAGGTTGGTGGTTTAATCCCAGTCTGCTCCAGTCTGCATGCCAAATATTCTTGGGCAAGATTCATGTTGCTCTCCAATGCATCCATATCGGTATGAATGAATCCGTGTGAGGCGACTTCTGTTGTGATTTGGCGCTATATAAATAAAATTGAATTGAACTGAATGTTAGATCGAGAGCACTTAGAAACAGCACAGAAAAAAGTACTTGTGCAAATGGGTGTATAAGGCAAGTTGAGCAAGTGCTCAGAGTAGAAAAGCGCTTTATAAGAACCAGTCCATTTACCATAATACCACTAACAGTCAACTGTGGAATATTTAGTAGGGAGGAAATTTCATGACCAGGCACAGGTGGCATCCCATAATGGTACCATGCTGGAATTCACCAAGCTCCTGAGGGCAACACTTTCTTTCACAAATGTTTATACAAGCAGTTTGCAAGTGGGCTATGGAAGTGATTGGAACAACTGAATTCAATGACTTGGATAAGTCAGTGAATACTGTTGGCAATGTTAGCTATGTACAAAGCCGTTCAATCTTTTCATCTAAATTAATTTCTCGATGGAAATACGTATTTAAATAAAAACAGTTGTATACATTTTAGACAGACCTCAGACGTTATTTTGTTGTTGGAATTGTCCTTTGGTTCTCTGGGGGGAATAAAAGCTGTGGATGAATCATTGGAGCTCTCTTTTTCTTCCTAGATAGATCAGAGAGACGGACATAGTAGCCAAAAAGTTTTCAACTGCTTAACTACATGTTGTAGCCATACCGCCATAAGCACTCACTTCAAAGAATTAGTAGTCGGTACCTGTGTGAGTCCTGAACTTGGCTGTGCCAGAGGCTGAGGCTCAGCAGGTTTTGATTCATCCACTTTTCCATTCTTCACAGCATCCAGTGCAGTGGTAGTTGAATCCAAACTGAGTTTTGGAGTTGAGTGGGGACTGGCATGAGGACTGGTCTCATTGTTGTTGTTCTGCTTCAACAGGTGACTCTTCATTAGGCAGGGAGTTCTAGGAAAATGACATGTACAGTAACTGTTTTATTAAACATAAATTTAAGAATGAATTGGTTCAAAATCTTTATAAATGTGATAAACATCTCTGGCTGGACACATAGATAAATTTGACATAAATGTCTAGCACTTTGTGTCTACATTATAAAATCCAGAATGCTTAATTATAGATTTATTTATTGTTAATACCCTCGGTTTATTTTCCATGTTCTAGATAATATAAAATTTGAGTTAAGAGCAGTTATAAAATAAAATCCAATGATGCTAGCAACCTGCAAAATTTTCTTTAAAGAAATAAACTTTCTCCATCTTGTAGCTTGCAGTTTTGTTGCTCATGTTAAAGTAATTTGCAAGATATATGAATGAAATAATTTGATTCCTTTGATGTCTTACTTCATTCCCTTCTTGTCTTTCTTCTCTGGTTTGTGTTTGGAAACCCTGCTCCTTGAGGCCAGGGAGATAT
The DNA here is from genome assembly GCF_001858045.2 of Oreochromis niloticus. Classification (NCBI taxonomy): domain Eukaryota; kingdom Metazoa; phylum Chordata; class Actinopteri; order Cichliformes; family Cichlidae; genus Oreochromis; species Oreochromis niloticus. Next base: position 2,244,064 of record NC_031986.2, read on the forward strand.
GGATGTATAACACTGTCATGATAATGACAGGGAGATAAAATGCTGCTATTGCTGTTCCAAATGTCACTGCAGGATTAGAAAGGAACTGCAGGAAGGAAAGAAAGGAAAAAATGTTACATAACGCAAGTATTTTCAGTCTTTTTTATAGTATGGTGAATATTTTTATTACATTTACAGATACAATATACATCATGATACTGGAACTTTGACTGTTGTTGTATTTGTAAACTCACTAAATTTTAGACAACTTATAGCATTTCTCAGGGACTCCATTAAAGTTAATCACAGGTAAACATTTAAGAGCCGAGGGAAACACCACATTAATGTAACAATAAGAATCCTAGTTGAGGTTGACTGGGGTAGACTGAAAACAGATAATGCTGTTTATCAACTCCAGACCAACATCATTATAAGTTATGGTAGCTACCACTGCCAGCTGGGGGTATTTTTACTCCCTCTTGACTACTTCTAGGTATCTGAGCTTTTATCACATTGATTCCCAATTACTGAAAGAGATCTTCATGAGCAGTCCTTTTGTGGTTTGCATTATTAATGACAAATAGATGAAAATCAGTGAGGCTTCAAATTTTAAACTAACAATAACTAAGGATTTTATTCAGAATAATGAAAGACCATTCAATATTAACCTTTACAAAACCTTGCAGTCATCAAAATGAAAGAGCACTCATTCATTACAAATGAAGTTACTGATGGTTACAGCTTCCAAAGACAAATAGGAAACTGACCGTAATGATCTGACTTTTTCTTTCCAGGATCTTACTAGTTTCTCCAATTGCTGTAGTTTGTTCTTGTTCCATTGTCCTCAGCAACGTGGGTCCACATCATAATCCTGCATTAGCCATTCCATTGTTTTTATCTAATCGTCTTCAAGGACATTTTTAACCCATTTTGCGATGTGACAACATGCGTTTAATAGCTAATTTAAAATGTTGACAAGGAAGGAACAGTGTATTGGTGAAGCAGCTTCTGAGTAACAGTGTTCACCTGACAGTAAAGTTGTGGTTGGAAATTTCTATACTCTCATTAAGTCATCGGGCTTTCAAAGGAATCATTGATTTCTTTTTCTTTTCTTTTTCCAGGGTAGAATATCATACAGCATATATCTTTAATGACACAAGAAGTGTTTGAATTTAGGTTAGATGATTTTCTCTGTCAGGAGAGGCTCAAAAGAGATATCAAATAGGATAAAACTATACATGCAAATATACATACTTAAATATTTTAAGAAGTGGTGCTGAAGGTTCTGCCTTTAAACTTAAAAAGTTTAAGGCCTAGTGACGTCTCGTTAGTGATCATGATTGTCTTCGACTACTAGTTGCTCTTTTTTGACAGCACTCATTGGACTAAATAACACTCCCAATAAAGAGAAAGTCCAAATCTTCATGAAGATCTAAGAAACAGAACTGTTCGTTTAAACAAGTTGGGAAGGCCTTTTTGAGACATTTCTGAACAAATGCAAATTCCAAGATACATTCAAATAGTATATACAATACTGGTCAAAAGTTTTAGAACACCCCAATGTTTCCAGTTATTTATTGCATTTCAAGTAGTTCGAGTCCAATGAATAGCTTGAAATGGTATAAAGATAACTGTGAACTGCAAGAGGTTAAAAAAAAGGTAAGGTCCCACACAGCTGAAAAATAAAGTACATTTCAGAATTATACAAAAAGGCCTTTTTTAGGGAACACAAAATGTATTTAAAGCTGTTCTGCAGCAATGGAGGTTGATCAAGTCTTGAAAGCTGGTGCTACTAATTCCTAAAGGGGATCCAACTTTTCTGGATTGGGCAGCAGAATTTTTGTATTGTTTAGATTTTTTTTTTTTAAACAGTACCGATCAGGTTTTCAAACCAAAGAACTTGTTACCAGCTGTTCATATATACTCTATAGATCTGTATTTTAGTGGGTTGTTAGCCACCTTCAGTTTGTTCAATGAGTTAATGTTGTTATTGTTCTAATTTATCAGTTTGCATCTTGACCTTTTTATCACCACAAACTAGAAAAGCTATCAAGACTGCAAAAATCACTGACATCTCTGGCAGTCACATAACACCTTGCAGCTGAATCAAGAGTAGGCTAACAGCACACAGTGGACAGCAGGACACTACTACTACTACTACTAACAATAATAATAAAGTTAAGTTAATTATAATTATTCATTGGAAAACAAAGTAGATTTCTCAGTAATTTTGTAGACCGTGTATTTGTTTACATTGCACTTCCTCATTCCCTGCTGTATCTGATCAATACGATTTTACACATGACACAAGTTCTGTACATAGATTTTTTCATACCTGAATATAACACTCTCCAGGTGGCACTGTTCTCTGCCCAACGATGAACTGCCAGAACAAGATGGCAGGAGCCCATAAGATGAATGACAGGATCCAAGCTGCTGCAATCATTAATCCTGCCATCTTAGTTGTCCTTCTTGTTGGATACGTAAGGGGTTTGGTAACACAGAAATAGCGATCAAAGCTGATAATTAACAGATTCATCACAGAGGCGTTTGACACAACATAATCTAAAGCTAGCCACAAGTCACAGACCACCGGCCCAAGTGGCCAGTAGCCAACAATAATGTAGACTGTATACAAATTCATACTGAAAACACCGATGATCAAGTCAGCGCATGCTAATGAAAATAGGAAATAGTTATTGACAGTTTGTAGGTGACGGTTTACTTTGATGGAGAGCATGACTAAAATATTTCCTGTAACAGTCACAAAGCTCAACGATCCTGTAACCATAGCAATAAAAAACATCTCCAAAGCTTTGTATGGACTTCCAGTTCCCACTCCACTGTCAACAGCAGAACAGGATGTTGAATCATTGGTGGATATGTTGCACGATGTGTTGGAGAACAGGTCAGTCGTTTGGTTGAGCAATGAGCCTAAAAGAAGAGAAAAACAAGAGGATCGATTGAGAGAAATATGCACTGTGCTTGGTGCGCTGTAAGGTAATAACAACAAAAGTTGATTTTTATAAATGTGGGATTGGGAGACGTGTTTTAACACCCACTACAGCAGCTGGGTTTGTGACAGATCAAAATAGAGAAAGAAGACTTTGCTTTCTAAACAGGGACAGTAAGAACATTTAGAGTCAAAGTGGAAAAAGAAACAAGATGATGACTGACATTGGGAAAATCAGGGTAGACAGCTACCATCTGGAAAAAAATCTGGTATAAAAACATTTCCAGCTATTTTAATTTAAAGAACTTGTTAGTTGTAAACTTATTAGCTTCTCAATCTCATTATCCAGTATGTTCTGTCACACACACCTACACCCACACACATGTGCACACATCTGTATCTTGTGTATTTTTTGTATGTTTTTTTCTTACAAGCGCAGCAGTTGATTATCAAGAATGTCTCTGTTCATCATTCTCTCAACCCTGGCTAGTCATTCGCCGCATCATTGACTGTAGGGATGGGCACCACTGTCAATCAGCACCAGATCCCCGCAGGGCTGCATTCTCAGCACCCTCTGTACATCTATGACTGCACACCAACCCACCCAACCGGCACCACTGTCAAATATGCCGAACATCTCATCTCGCTCATCTCTGCACTTCCTCTGTGTCCTCAGGAAGAATAACCTGGACCAGAGGCTGCTGCTGTCCTTCTATCACTCCTCGGTGGAGAGCGTGCTACCAGGGTGTTTGGTACGCATGGGCCACTACTGAGACAGGAAGGCTCCAAAGAGGGTAATTAACACTGCCCAAAAAATCATTGTCTGCCCTCAGATCAATCAGACTCACAAACAGCTTCTTTCCCTGGGCCATTCAGACTGTTAACAAACACTAACCTCCCACACCCCTTCCCTGCCTACCCACCTCACCAGTTTGAGCCATGATCTGAGTAACCGCCATTACTCAGGCCACTCACACGCTGACTCTATTCAGTCCAAGTCTTTTTTTCTTTGCACTACTTTTGCACACTTTGCAACTTCTTCTCTAATGTGTGTCCTTTTATCATGTGCCTTTCTTTTATTTTTGTATATATTCCTCTTGTTTTGTATATATTTCTCCTGTTTGTTATTTATTCCTGTCTACTATTTATATTTTATTCCAGCACAGTTAGTGCGGAGCAACCTCAATGTCATTAAACATTCTATTCTATTCTATTCTATTCTATTTTGTTTTGCTAAGTGGCACTTTATACCTGAAATTAGTTAAATTAGAATTAGAATTAGAAATTACAATTACTTTTTTGTCTACTCTTTAGACATTAAACATTGTGTCCCACAGAAAGAAAACAACACTGAAAGCATTGCCCAGTTTTGTCCAGGAAGATAAAACACACAGTTATTCATGAAGGGTTTGGTAGGTAATGATCCATCCATCCACAATTTTATTTATTTTTTTTATCATTTATCTGGGTTCGGGTTGCAGGGGCAGCAGCACTCTAAGGAGAGATGGCCAGACCTCCCTCACCCCTGCCACTTTCTCCAGCTTATCTGGGTGAACATCGAGATGTTCCACCTATCAATCTTGTGTCTCCCTTGTGAACAAGACTCTTGAACACCTCAAGTTAGGGCAGTAACTTATACCTGACCCGGAGTGGGCACGCCACCCTGTTCCGGCTGAGAGCCACCACTTGGCTACGCCTAGATGTTCTGTCCTTAAAAATTACTTGACAACCTATACTCCTGAAGCACCACCCATAGGAATCCCCCAGGGACCCGGTTTTTCTCCACAAAACTACAAAAAACATGTGGACTGGTTCAGCAAACCCCCACCCTGAGCCAATCCCTCAACATGTTTATTCTCACTGCTGATATTGCCTTCATATTAAATAATTTTTTGCTTTTTAAAGTAGTTTGAGAACAATTTGAGAGCCACTGCACCCAGGCCGATCCTGATTCTGAATGTACTGATGAGGATGGCATGGTCAGCTGTATCAAATGCTGCAGTCAAGTCTAAAAAGAATAAACAGTACTAAAAACAACACTACTACACATTACTTGCATCTGCACTTATTAAAATGTGATTCATATCTCTTAGTAGAGCAGTTTCTGTACAGTCCTTTCCCCCCTAAAGTCAGAATGAAATTATAAAGTAAGTTGTTGCCTTTCGTGTTAAATAGACTTTTTTTATATAGCACTTTTCTACTCGAGCATCTCACTTTTACACAAGTACCTATTTTTCCTTCTGTGCCTAAGTGCTTTCTATCTAACATTCACACTCCGATTGGATGCAACTTAGGGTTCAGTATCTTGCTCGAGGATAATTTTGCATGGAGACTGACCAAGACACGCTGACTACACTGGATTAAGAATTTATGCAAAATTATGAACACTACAATAGTTTTATTTGATTCTGGCGAGAAATTGAGTCAAGCTGATCTAGAAATTCTTACAAATCAGATAATCTCAGTACGACTTCCCAGTGTGAATCCTATTGGCAAATCTCATATAGGGTATGCTATTTAAGCTGTTTCAGCCTGCATACAGATGCTGTTCCCTCAGTAGGCTGTTTTTGCCAACCAACCTCCTTTCATGCTAATCATGCTGTTTCTGACTTAATTTTTTCTGTTATCACGGATGCAGACTGTGTTCTGTGAGGGAGTCTGCTGTTCCTATCCCTGCATTAAGCTTTCCATGTATGCCTGCAGAAAGGGAGGGGGAAGGTCTCTGAGGCAAGCTGACAAAGGGAATACATAGTTCAGACTAACGCTACAGTCAAATAATGTGTGTGGATTTTTAAGAGCAGATTGTTGTTTGGTGAATTCATGTTCAATTTGTCATTGTTGTTTAAAATAAAGAATATATTAACATTTATATTGCTGTATTGTATGTTAGCAGCTAATCTAGCTAACAAATTAACAATACAGAATGAGATGGGATGACAGGAAATCTAAGAAGTTAAGATATGTGTGAGCTGTGTCTCTGACAGGCTGGTCTGCTGTACTGGGGCCCTGCAGGAACGGTGCTCGCACAGGTCCTGTTCACCCTCTACACTGCAGACTTCTCCATCAACTACCTGGGCTGCTATCTACAAAAGTTTTCTGATGACCCTGTTATAGTTGGCTTTATCACAGGTGAGGACGACTCAGAGTACTGATGGTAGATTCAGGACATTGTGAACTGGTGCCAGCTGAACCATCTCCTGATCATCACGGAGAACCCACCACATTACATCTTTTGGAGAGTTGGGATGTGCTCCTGAAGACCTTTTTTGACTCTGTGGTGGCGTCAGCCATCTTCTATGGCATTGTCTGTTGGAACAGCAGATTATCTACAGCTGAGAGGAAGTGGTTGGATAAACTCATCAGAAAGGCCAGTTCTGCTCTAGGATGCCCCCTCAACCCAGTGCAGGTGGTAGAAGACAGAAGAAATATATTTGAAAAAGAAAAATAATATCCCTCTTGAACAATGTCTCCCACGGGACTCATGAAGCTGCTGCAGAACTGGAGAGCTCCTTCAGTGACGGACTGCTGAACTAGATGCACAAAGAGGCATTATCACAGGTCCTTCCTCCCAGCAGCTGTTAGACTTTATAACCATCACTGCTCCCAACACACACAAAAGGTTGTTTACATCCCACATTGTAAATATATAATCCTATTTCTTTTTGATTTTTGTACATATAGTGCCGCAGAGCTGTGCACCCCCCCCCCCCCCCCCCCTTTTTACGTCTGGTCTTATTCTCATTGTACATGTGTATAGTGACAATAAAGGCATTCTATTCTATTGTATTAAATTCTATTCTATCCCTGCTGTTATTTGCACAGTTTTTCAATTTTCTTTAAATAGTCTTTGTTGTTTTTAAGCACAAATATACAACACTTTTTGTACATCTTTTTTTTTTAAAAGTATCCTACTCAGCTGCACATTTCTTTGAATCTGAGCATGGTATTTTTAATACTGTACAGTATTCTTTCTTACTTTTTTTACTTATGTTGTAAGTTTGCCCTGTACAGTCTCTTTGCTGCTGGAACATGTGAATTTCACCAATAAAGGATATTTCTATTCTATTCTATGCACACAAAAGAACTTGAAATCTTGAAATGTGCACAACAGGCTGATGAGAGAGGTATTACGACTGATTTCATCACTATCATCTCACACACTCATATATACATAAACAGCATTCCTGCAACAAGGCTCCAAACACGAAACTGCTGCAACTCTGTAACACAGGCGTACACATATGCATTCCACTAGTAGCAACTATCAGAATTCTTTTTGTATCAATACTAAAATATTCATCTAAAGGAATTTATATTAAATTATACAAGTACAGCTGTTCAGCTGTTTTATTCCTTATGTGCCTACAGCAGCTGCTGTATTTGACAGAAAATCTAAATATATACTCTATAACACTGCATAACATTGTTTCAGGCTGACCTTTTAAAAATTGTTATGGACAGTCTATATACAAGCCGTACAAAGTACAAGCTTTGATCTCTCTTTTACTCAAGCAAGGACAACACTGTCAAATAAAATGAATAACTTTTCTTATTTTAATTGAACGTGCAAATTAAAAGTTGCATCTTTCAATGGCAATGATGCCTACAGTGTGGTGACCTTCTGAATCCAAGTACTTCCATGGCTGGTATACCATTTAATATCTTCTCTATGTTTCATGTACATGTGCTTTCATGTGGTTCTACATATAACGACTTTTGCAGGCTTCTCACATAAATGCTATTAGTATACATGAAACAAACAGGGGTAAAAGACGACCAGAATGGTCCTGAACTGTGTCCCAACACCTTCAATTATTGGAGATAGTTTAAATGAATTTCGTGAGCAGGACCACACCTCATACGTTCCCCTTCTAGTTCTTTGTCTGTAGATGTTCTCTTGCACTTGAAACTGTTTGTTCTCCTATCGACAACTAATCCTAGAAGAATCCTACTTACCCTTTTAATATGCTCACCATTGTCCCTCAGACCATCTGGCGAAGAACTCCACAGCCTATTTTCAGCCGATCTCTTTCATGCTGTACATGAAACCTAACAAAACTTCTGCCTCTGACCAACATGCCCAGGATGCAGCAGAGCGACAGAACACCACTCCTGATACACTCTCACTGGCTGAGAACATCTTGTTGCGTTGTTTGTCCTTGTTTGTCCTGATGGGGCACCACTGACATGTTATAACTTGTCATAAGACAAGGCTGCATAGTGGTTGGAGAGGTTATACCCTGGTGGAAAAGCAACACCATTTAAATCGCTCTTGTGCAAACTGGCAACCCTCTATCTCTCTCCTCTATTCCTTCTTTACAAAATACATCAACAGACATTCCCAGCACCGGAAGGCTAATTTCTTTCTCTTCAGTCCCTTCTTTATAGAATTCTTCAACTAATATTCACCCCAGCCCAGGATACTTCACAATCCAAAAACTACACATCCACTCTCACAGCTCCAGCTGCTCTTCCAAAACCCAAAACTACTGAGCCCACACTATCTCTAGTTAGGGTGCCTGAATTGAATTCAATGACTTTAGATGTTGCTACTTTCAGTTCTGTTCTTTCTGTAGATGTGACCATCCCCGCCAAATTGATCACACAATCGAACTAGCCCTCAATAACTACCTATCCCGCTTCAGGCTTCAGGGCCCATGGGGAAACTCATTTGTGTAAATCTCCTCCTCCAAAATTTACTCTGCCTTTTTGCACCAAACAATAGCTGCTCTCCCTTTTTGGACACCTGAACAGTGCCCTGCGCATAATTCCTCAGGGCTATTCTTTAATTTCTCACTCATTCTAGATAGCTCTCCCCAGTAAAAATCTGGCTTTGACAACATCTCCTTGAGGTAGCTGTTGTTTGGATTTGGCACAATATAAATAAAATTTAATTGAAATAAACTGAAAATCTTCTCACCAACTTGAATGGCATCACCTTCCATGATGATCAGCTGTCAAGAGCTGATAGATTCAGTCCTAATACTGCACCTTCTGCTGGTTTTATCAGGGTGGAAGATGGTTTTCCTCCAATGGGCCTGTATATATTTTGTGCTCCATTTTCCCCTCCCAGAGATAAAACTGTCTCCCATCACCTTTGTTCGTTTACAAAATCTAACCAGAAGTCATCGCTGCCTCACCTCACAAAGAAGGTCAAACTAACCAGCCAGGCAGCCCCATTTCCATATTCTATTTTTAAGATAAACTGGCCCTTATGTACTTACAAGGCTCCGTCCATTATCTTCATCGTCAACAATTCCAGCACACTTCACCTACGGATCCTTTGTTCATCACAAAGTCTGGGCACGTCACTGCCAGATTTTTGTTCTTCTCACTCTTTCATCAAGTTTTTTCTCACTGTCTGGAAATTCTTATGATCTCTTCTGTAGCCATTCCTTCTGCAATGATGCCGCTATAGCAAGATCTCATGAAGGAATCCTGATCAAGGTCATGGGACATATGGGTCATCACAAGCCTACCAGTTATATATTTGCAACAGTCTTCAAGACCTTTGTAACGCACAATCATCACTGCTTCTAAGGAATGCCTTTTTTGATTTGGATTTTCTTTGAGGTTACCCCTATGCAGGGTATACCCCAACTCTCATCCTATGACAGCTGGAACAGCCTCTACCCTTAACACAGAATTAGATAAGTAAGTGAAAATGAATTTTAGACAGAAAGTTGGTAATAGAAATATGATCATTTGTGTACAAAGTCACAAAACCTAGCCTATTTTTATCAGACTTGACTGAATGTTCTGTACATGTAGATTTTTATGTTCCCTTAAAATTTGAAATGAAAATACATAATGGTTTAAAATATTTGTACAAATAAGCTCATTTTAATATGGCTGCTATGGCTGTTGAGTAATGAGACTGCTTTGTTGGAGTGTTCTGACTTCAAGCCAATAGCCCATCAAGTGAGGGATTCACCAAGGAGATGCTCTGTCCCCACTAGTTTTCTGCATAGGCCTGAACCCCCTCAGTGAAATCACTGACAAGACTGGCTACGGATACCGACTATGGAATGGAGCAACCTTTAACCACCTCTGCAAGGATGACATCAAGGTGTATGCCAGGAGTGAACGAGACATTGGTTCACTGATCCACATCACAAGGATATATAGCAACGACATCTGAACATCATTCATACTGAAGAAGTGTAGTCAGATGGTAACAAAGACAGGGAGGGTAGTCAGAACTGAGGGGATCACACTACTGGAAGGCAACATTGCAGACATCGAAGACAACTACAAGTACCTGGTCAACAGGCAAATGGAAACCATGAAGAGGCCACTAGGAAAGCTGAAACCACCAAGTACCTGCAGAGGGTAGGCAAATCCTGAGGAGTCTGCTGAATGGTAAGAACAAGATCCGGGCTATCAACACCTGGACCCTACGGGTGATCAGACACCCTGATGATAATAAGCTGACTGAAGGAGGCGATAGAAGCCACTGACATTGAGACAAGGAAGCTCCTTACCATGCATGGAGGGTTTCACCTTAAGTCCAGCAACCTGAGACTGTACGCTAAGTGAAAGGAAGGAGGACGGGGACTAATGAGTGTCAGAACCACTGTCTGGGATGAGACAATGAACATCCATGAGTACATCAGGAAGATGGCCACAACTGACCGCATGAAGAAAGAACCCCATGAAAGAAGAGCAAGAGGAGGAGCCTTCATGGAAGGACAGGCTCCTGCACAGTATGTACCACCAGTAGAGAGGAAGTGGCTGACATGCAGAAATCCTACCAGTGGCTGGACAAAGCTGGACCAAAACACAGCACAGAGGCGCTAATCATGACAGCACAGGAACTCTAGGTACAAGACTCATAGAGGCTGGGGTCTATCACACCAGACAAGACCCCAGGTGCAGGCTGTGTAAAGATGCCCCTGAGACAATCCAGCACATAACAGCAGGTTGCCAGATGCAGGCAGGCATACATGGAATGCCATATCCAATTGGCCGGCATAGTACACAGAAACATCTGTGCTGAGTAGGGCCTGGAAGTCCCGAGGTCAAAATGGGAGGCGCCACTTGATAATGACCGAGCTAAGATCCTGTGGGATTTCCAGATATAGACGGGTAAACAGGAACAACATCTGAGACAGAGACTCTAATCTGAGGTGTGATTTCTGAGGCTGGTGACTTGGATGAATTTATCCTCAGTAGCAAAGGTGACTCTTGGTATTCCTTTCCTCCATGTCTCAGTGTCAAGTCTGCATCTTTGTGAATGTCTCTTGTTTCCTGTTTTACTTTGACAGTCTTGTGTCCTGTCTGTGTTCAGTGTTTTCAGTTTTGCTTCCTACCCGTCTTCTTATGTCAGATTAGTCCTAGTTGTGTTTGCTTCCTGTTTCCCATTTCCTGGCATTGTTTTCCTTTGTCTGTTGTCATATATCCCATGTGCTTTTATATGCTCTGTGTTTCTTGTGTCCCTGGTAAGGTCTAGCTCCCTGTTTTCTAATCTCTTATTTCTTAGCTTTCCGGTTTCTAGGTCCGTTTAAGATTTACTCTGTTAAATCTTCCATAACAATGAGTGCGGCGTCCTGGTGAAGTACTTGTTGCTGTGTAAGAGCCTCATGTAGCTCACATAAGGCAGTGTCCGAGTCCACGTGAGGCAGAGTATAAACAGTGCAGGCAATGACCACAGTGAATTCCGGAGGGAGATAGAAAGGGTGACATTTAATGATCAAAAGTTCTAGATTGGGTGGGCAAGAGTGTGTGAGTGGAGAGATGTTCGCGCTGTCACACTATCTGTTGTTCACCATCAAACACACTCCACCACCTCTTTTCTTGCCCAACTCTGTTGTCCTGTCCATGCGGTAAATTGAAAAGAACCCTGCTGGCAGCACGGCGTGGTCCGGTATCGCTGGGTTCAGCCAAGTCTCGGTGAGGCAGAGGAGGTTGCAATCCCGAATGTCTCTCTAGAACCTAATTATGGCTCTGAGGTCATCAAGCTTTGTCTTGATGGATTGAACATTGGCTAGCAGGATACTGGGCATGGGCACACGGTGTGCGCGAGCCCGTAGCCTTTTCCTGATGCCGGCTCGTTTCCCTCGAGGCTGTTGCTTAGGGTCGCATCCTTTGTTCTCTCTCAGGATCTCCCTTCATCCGGTTGGGTCCGGAGTTAAACAGGATGAAATGTGTGAATATTTTAAACCAATAGAAACCAGAGTGTCTCTACTGTTGCAAATTTGTGTGTTTTCCATGATGCCCATGCAAGATTAAGGCAGACAGAGCAGAAAGTAATGAAAATCAGCAAAAAAAGTTAGGAAAAGTTGGGTCAGAGCATCCAGCACGGGAGCCGGCGCTATCTTTGTTGTCATCCGAACGTTTCCCAACCAGAAGCTGTGGGTGGATAAAAACATCCGCGACACTCTGAGATCGCGCACCACTGCCTACAATGAAGAGCTTGTCTCCGGTAATATGGACCAATACAAGGCTGCGTCTTACAACATGCGTCAGAAAGGCAAAGCGGAGCTACGGGGAAAAACTAGAGTCACAGCTACAACAGTGCGACTCTAGGAGCCTGTGGAAGGGACTGTGGACAATAACGGACTACAAACAACCAGCTTCTTCAATGATGAATGCCGACGCTTCAGTGGCTGTTGAGCTTAACACATTTTATGCTAGCTTTGATGCTGCAGCAATTAAAACAACAAACAGATCCACGCACACGGAGTGCACCAGCGAAGACACTGCCTTCATCCTCACAGAGCATGCCATGAGGAAAACTTTCAGGAGGGTGAACACCAGGAAGGCAGCAGGACCAGATGCAATTCCTGGTGGGGTCCCGAGAGCCTGCTCTGACCAGCTAGCACCGGTGTTCATGGAGATCTTCAACCTCTCCCTGGCCCAAGCAGTGGTTCCCACGTGTTTCAAAGACTCCATCATTGTCCCTGTCCCGAAGAAACAACAGCCCACTTGCCACAATGATTACTGCCCAGTAGCATTGACCTCAATTATGATGAAGTGTTTTGAAAGACTGAGAAGAGATCACATCACTTCTTCACTTCCTGCCACCATCGACCCACTTCAGTTTGCATACTGGACTAATCGTTCCACAGACGATGCCATAGCTCACCTGCTTCACACATCCCTGAGTCACCTGGACACTGGAAGAGGGAATTATGTTAGGATGCTGTTCATGGACAACAGTTCAATATTCAACACAATAATTCCCTCTAAGCTTTTCACCAAGTTAAAGGATTTAGGACTCAGCTCATCACTGTGTCAGTGGATCCTCAACTTCCTCACAGACAGACTCCAATCAGTGAGAGTGGGAAAACAAGGCTCCCCCTCCATCTCACTCAGCACTGGAGTGCTTCAGGGCTGTGTTTGAAGCCCCCTGCTGTACTCACTGTACACTTATGACTGTATAGCCACATCGGACACCACCTCCATTGTCAAGTTTGCTGACCACAATCCCAACAATGGACCCTTCTCACTGTTGAGGTCTGGGAAGCGCTTGCACTCCCTTAAGGCCAAAACAGAGAGAATGAGGAGGAGCTTCTTCCCCCTGGCTATTCGGGCCCTGAACCTGGTATAGGACTTAACTCTCCCACACACATCACATCACTGTAGGACTGGACTCTCTCACACACATCACATCACCACACGCACTCTGGGTTTTCTTTTTGCACACTTCTTATAATTTATAATTTAAAAAAAAAAAAAAATTTCTTACGTAAACTATTATTTGCACATTCTTTACTGTAAATTTCTAAGTTAAAACCTGTACATTTTTGTAATAATCTGTAAATCTGTAGATCTGTAAATCTTACTGTCAATTCTTACTGTCATTTAATGGCCGGGCATTGCACAGCAATAAGCATTTCACCTCATGTCACACTGTGTATGGCTGTGTGTGTGACAAATAAAATTTGAATTTGAATTTGATTTTAACATTCATCTAGAATAACGACTGAAATGCTGAAAACTCAACTGGCTTTTGTTAAAATGGAAAAGAGGCGACTGCTTGGATTAATCATACACTAGGTCTTGTTTTGACATGTGGCATAAGACACTGAGCATTTAACAGTATTTCACAAAAACCTTCTTTTGTCTAATCATTTCTTAAAAACATTTAGACTACACAGAACTGGATAATTGATGTCATTACAGTAGATGTCTTTCTGAAAGGGCTGCAAGTTTAAGGAAATAATTCCTCTACTGTTATCATGTGCCAAAACAATGCCAAGCAGCTACTTAAATGTGAGTGCATACTCACTACAAACAAAGGTGGATGCTATGGCTGTACTGTGGCAAATCACAGATGGTTGACTCCCTGGTATAATTCACAAACATGTGCGTTTAAAGCAGATATATTCTCCAAAGTGCTAATTAAACAAACATGTAGGACAGCCTTTTTTCACTTGTGTAATATTGGTAAACTTAGAAACATTGTGTCTCAGAGTGACACTGAACTAATGCATTTATTACTTCTTGGAGTACTCTAATTCATTGTTATCAGGATGCTCTCAAATTTCCTTTAAAAGCCTCCAGTTGATCCAAATGCTGCAACGAGAGTACTGACAGGGACAATAAAGAAAGATTTGTGTGTCATCTTTAATAACTGCTAAACTCTGCCCCTCTCCCAGAGTGTGTCTTTTGCTTTTAAAAGACATTTCAAATAAAAAAAATCATTATACATGCTATATTTCTCAACAGTAGTTCCATCCATATATGACCTAGTGTGTGGAGGCTGGGGGAAACGTATGTAAAACCAATCCAGTTTAAATGCTACAGAGGTGTGATAGTTTCTGGGTCTTTGACTCATGGTTTTGAGTTTTTTTGTTATGGACTCATGAGCCTTTCATTTGGATATATGAAGTTATTTAAGTTATAGTTTCAAATCGTTTAGTCTTGAGCTTAGTGTTTCATAGTGCCTCTGAGTTATGTTATCTGTATTTATAGTTTATGGTTTCTTGTGTGATTATATTAGTTCTTTTTCATTGTGTTTTGTTCTCAGCATCGGGTCCTTGCTTTGTTCTGCCAAGTTCATGCATCTTAGTCCTGACCTCTGTTACATCCCATTTTATTGTGATGGTCCCCCATCCCATGAGTCTTGTGTTCAGTTTTGCTTCCTCTTGCTTCCTCTTGCCATGTTAGTCAGATTCGGTTCAGCTGTGTTCTGGTGTTTCCAATCTCCAAACTTAACTCAATTATTGTCTCACACCAAAAAGTTGATTCTGTTCTAACACTTTATCATTGATCAATGACCACTAATCAACAGTGTTGGGCAAGTTCCTTTGAAAAAGTAATTAATTATAGTTACTTCTTCAAAAAAGTAATTGAGTTAGTAACTGAGTTACAAAATTCTAAAAGTAATTAATTACGTGAAAAGTAACTATTGCGTTACTTTAAAAAAAATGTTTAACCCTCTGGGGTCCAGGGTACAATTGGCCATTTTTAACTACTTTTGATTTTCCCTCCACATTTTACCTTTAAAAACTGTTTATTTGCCATAAAATTCGATTAGAAAAAGTTATATTTTTTACTGTAACAACTACAAACATACAAACATTGAATCATATTTCATAACTTTAAATGCAAATATAAATTGTCAATTTTAAAATCATATGCACAAGTTTTGCAACAACAAAGTTATTTGCAGCCATTTACCTTTTACCCTTTTTTAAATAACCATTTCAAACTATTTACATAACAATCAGGTGTTCTGCATTCAATAAGATGCCACAAATTATTTGTGCCACTCCAAAAATTTCTGTCCACAATAAAGGAGAACATCACAGCCTGATACCTGCAGGTCTGCAGCAGGTGTATCACTCCTCCTGTTTCTACCTGGAGACAGCAGTCGCCTCATTGTTCTGACACACAACACAAAACTATCCACAACACTACACACTAACTACACAAGACAACACATTAACTACACACTCCAAACACGCTAAACGTCACAAATCTCTCATATCTCAAAGCTCGTTCTCTTTTTCTGCTGTTTCTCTCTCTCTCTCTCTCTCTCTCTCTCGCCGTCACTCCTAAAACTTCCCCCTCTTCCTAAACAAGCAAATGTCATGTTGCCATATCATTTTTGATTGGTCGACATGGTGCATTTTTCCACCAACACGAACGGGCTGTTTTTTGTTTTGTTTTGTTTCTTGTTTTTTTGCTCATAAGCAGAGAGTGCTTGCTAGCGCTGTCCTTAGACAGTAACCGTGACGAAACTAATCAGAAAAAAAAACGCCGCATATATCTTGTTTATCATGACTCTGGTTTTACGTGGCCTATCAACACAATTTAAAAATTGGTATATATCACCTTGTTGCTTTGTCATCTTAAAGTGGTCATGTGATTGGCTTACCACGACTACTTTATTCTTCCTCAGTCAAACAGCAGCACTCAGGCGATTGTTTTGCCCCCCCTGGGCTCTAGACTAACTTTTTACCACGGTTGCACTGGTGCGCCTAACTTTTTTTCTTAGCCACACCAGCACAAAAGTTAGGCGCACCCAAATTTTTCTACCGCATCGCTTAACACCGCAGTTTTACATGTGCACTTTTTTGGGGGTGAAATTGCAGTTCATACAGACAATATTCATTTGTAAACGATTAACTAACAATCTTGTGCTTAAAGTGCGTTGGCACTCTTTGGCAATACTGTAGAAAATGTTAAACTTAATCATCACATCGGCTCCTCTAATGACCTGTTTGCTGCTGCCTGCTGCTGAAAGGCAGTGGGGAGAGGGGACACTTGGGCAGTGCATTTATTGCAGCATATAATGTGTTTTCTGGATACACTGCTGTTTTTTATGCATTGAAAGATTGATGGCACCGTGTCAGAGCTGGCTATGAATTTCAGACAGATCAGGCCTTAACTTAACAAAAAAGTTATCACCAGTTCTTATCATCTTTTCTTATTACCCACAGCTACATCCACTGCTGTCGGGCCTAGGCTGCTCACTAGGACTGGGCATCATCACTGATTTCTATAATCCATTCGATCCCAATTCACAAGGTCCTGATTCGATTCAATTCAATTTAGCCTCAGACAGTCAGAAATATTATAATTCTGATCATTTGTCAGTACTGACACTTGTGGGACTTCATCAAAATTGTGAACATCACAGCAGATGCCTTTGTATCAAAGTAACTGAGAATAAAACACAGAAAAACATGAAGCAGATTTTCCTGGTCTGGCGTTTTATAGCAGATAACCTTAAAAATATTCTGCAATTTTGCATAATTTTAAAAAGTTTAAATTTCTTCAGTATTGAACAGCAGAAATTAGGCTTTCTTGTCCGAGGTCATTTAAGAAAAAAGACAGCGGCCGACAGCGCTGCAAACAACGGTAGACTGGTGGGTAATAAGCGAATGAAAAATGCTGAAAACAGATTTGAGACGGGAAACTGTTCTTGAAGTACAGAGAGAGAGAGAGAGAGAGAGAGAGCTGTGCATAAAGTGTGATTTTTAACATGGTGGAAGCAAAACAGCAAAAGTTAGAGGGAATTCATAACGACATTAGGGCTGGACCAGGTGACCCTGAATCCTCCCTTAGTTATGCTGCAATAGACGTAGGCTGCCGGGGATTCCCATGATGCATTGAGTTTTTCCCTTCCACTCACCTTTCTCACTCACTATGTGTTAATAGACCTCTCTGCATCGAATCATATCTGTTATTAATCTCTGTCTCTCTTCCACAGCATGTCTTTATCCTGTTTTCCTTCTTCACCCCAACCGGTCGCAGCAGATGGCCGCCCCTCCCTGAGCCTGGTTCTGCCGGAGGTTTCTTCCTGTTAAAAGGGAGTTTTTCCTTCCCACTGTCGCCAAAGTGCTTGCTCATAGGGGGTCATATGATTGTTGGGCTTTTCTCTGTATTTATTATTGTGCTATCTACTGTACAATATAAAGCGCCTTGAGGCGACTTTTGTTGTGATTTGGCGCTATATAAATAAAATTGAATTGAATTGAATTGAATTGACATTGATCAAATGTGAAGCGTAGTTTGCTGCTTTTTTTTTTTTTTTTGCTGCTGGTTCAGTGAATTTTGGTTGGAGAGAGACAAACCCTGCAGCTCAGAATCAGCGAGCCGTCGGCTTTCAGCTCCGACGGCGTGTCCGTCTACGGGCCGTCGGGTGAGAAAGCCGAGAAAGACAAAGGTGATTCTGATGTGTCGGGTCCGCTCTGTGTTTACATCTTTGTGTGGAATCTGTTTTCCTGCTCTCATTTACTGTTTGGTGGTTGTTGAAATAGTTTTGTGAGCTTTAACCTGAGATTCTGGCGTTTCTGGCAAAATAGGGTTAGGGTTAGGATTTCATTAAATCCTGAATTTAAAAGTCGATTCAGGATTTAATGAATCGATATCGCTTTATTCAAGCTACTCACCTCGTCTGGCCACCTGCACTTTCAACTGGACCACTGCCAATCAGAGAGGCCCCACCCCTGACTGTCTCTGATTAGTTTAGACCACCATAGGGGCATAATGTGTCTGTTGTTGACCACACGGAGACTTTCAGAGTTGCAGAGATTTCTTTTTTGTTACTCAAACAGTTGGTCGCACAGGTGCGAGCTAAGATTTTTTTTAGTCGCACCATTGAAAAATTTGTTCGCATTTGCGACTCTAGAGCCCTGCCCCCTAGCTACAGGTGTTGTGCCCGAAAGTGATGGTCTGCCAGAAAGTGATGCCGCCCGCGGGAGCGCGCGCGTGAAGCTGTAGCGCCCAGATTACTTACAGCTGCTTCCGTGCAACTGATATAAGGTGAGGGAAGCTGAAGACAGCTTCAACCGTCTGTTTGTTGAAAAATAGTAACGCGACCGCACCGCATTTTCTTGTTAGTAACGGTAACGGCGTTGTAACAATAGAAATAGTAATTAGTTAGATTACTTGTTACTTATTCCCATCACTGCTGATCAATAGCCATTGATCAGTGCCATTCACAGAGTTGGGGAATGACTGCAATCACAATGTTGTAAGATGGTGAAAGAAACTTTTCTCCCACTGAAAATGCTACATCCAGATGAACAGAAACAACATTTTGGGATTTACTTACCTGGATGCCTGAGCATGCATCAAGACAATAATTGTCTCAAATTTTCCCTGCATTTTGCTGCGTTCTCCCACTTGCTGTATGTCCCATGTGTTTCTTGGGAGTTTTTTGTGCATTTCTAGCTTTTGCTTCATCAGAGTTATTTGTATTATGTATTTTCTTTTCTTTAGTGTAACAATAGAGCTACTTTTTTGTTTATCCTTTGTTTCCGAGTCCTGCATTTGGGTCTTACTCTGCCTCCCCTACTGTTCCTGACAACAAGAAAGCTTTAAGAAATCTAAATGGATCGGATTATTATGGACAAACCAATGAATTATTCATTAAACTTAATGCCTTAAAAAGAACTATTTAATTGAGCTTTGCACTACAGTGATATAGTATAAATCAATTTAAAAATATAATAAGTTCCCATTGAATTTAATTCTGTCTTGGGAATTTTTATTTGTTTAGTCATAAAAACTGTTTTTTGTTGTTTTTACATCAATCAAACATGAAACTACAGGAATAAAGTACTTATCTTAACTTCTTTTTGTTTCCCAGAATCTGTTTTTGGACTGAATCATCAGTTCATACTCCAGTACAAGGACCAACAAGGATTTCTGCAATCACATTCAACTCTCCATCACTTGACTGAAAGCATTCTACTGATGTGGTAAAACTCAAGTACAGAACTAAAGTACATTTACTTGAGTGATGTACTTATGTCAGATTTTGCGGTACGTGTGTGAATATTTCCTGCTGTTTTATTTTTATAGGCCACTACATAACTTACTAAACTAAACATAAATATAACCCACCAAACACTGGATGTTGGACAGATGCTCAGATTATGTCTATATTGGGTCCCTCGGTCCATGACCAATTCTGGACATCTATATGATGTCCACACTAGGTCCACAATTTGAATGTCCAACATTGACCAAACTTGGACATCCCTATGACGTGCAACATTTGAACTTTGGACTGTGTAATTTTTTGGATGTCATGTGGACCTCTATGACAGGTGTAGGAAATTTACATGAATTATAAAGAGCTCATGATTGTAAGACAAAGTGAATGGACTAGCTGGAGTAGTAGCTGGACTGAGAGAAGTTGCAATGGAAAGTATGCAATTATGGGCAAGTGTGTATGTATGAACTGCATTATCTGCTTGCAAGTCTTTGTTGATACACACATTTGAAAACTGTTTCTGTTTTGACGCTCAGAATGATGTGTTGGTGAGGAAGTCCACCCCCCCCCTCACAACAACCAGGTTCTGTGTTTGACCTCTGCTGATGTGAGGAAAACTCTTTGCAGAATTACTGCATGGAAAGCTGCTGGTCCAGATAACATCCCTGGAAGAGTGCTCAGGGAATGTGCAACCTCTCCCTGAGCACTGCTGTCGTCCCAATGTGCCTGAAGGCCACCAGTGCCACCAGGGCCAAAGAAGTCCGCAGTGTCCTGCCTCAACGACTACCGTCCCGTTGCACTCACACCCATCATGATGCAGTGCTTCAAGAGCCTCGTCACGAGGCACATTAAAACCCTGCTGCCACCCACACTGATCCCACTGCAGTTCACCTATCGCCCCAATCGGTCAACAGATGACGCCATCGCCACCACCTTACGTCTCGCCCTCACCCACCTGGAGAATAAAAACACATATGTACAAATGCCGATCGTAGACTTCAGTTCAGCATTCAACACAATCATTCCCAGCACCTGATTGGAAAACTAAGCCTGCTGGGCCTGAACACCTCCCTCTGCAACTGGATCCTGGACTTTCTGACGGAGAGACCTCAGACAGTCTGGATCGGTAACAGCATCTCCAACACCACCACACAGCCCACTGCTCAGCCCACTGCTGAGCCCACTCAGCCCACTGCTCAGCCCACTGCTGTTCACTCTGCTGACTCACGACTGTGCAGCAATGCACAGTTCGAACCACATCATCAAGTTCGCCAATGTCATGACTGTGGTGGGTCTCATCAGCAAGAGTGATGAGTCAGCATACAGAGAGGAGGTGCAACAGCTGGTGTAGAGTCAACAACCTGTCTCTGAACGTGGACAAAACAAAAGAGATGATTGTTGACTTCAGGAGAACACAGAGAGATCACTGTCCACGTAACATCAATGGATCCTCTGTGGAGGTCGTCAAGAGCACCAAATTCCTCTCCTGGTCCCCCAACACCAGCTCCATAGCCAAGAAGGCCCAACAGCATCTCTACTTCCTGCTGAAGCTGAGGAAAGCCCATCTCCCTCAAACCATTCTCACCATCCTCTACAGAGAGACTATCGAGAGTGTCCTGAGCAGCTTCATCATTGTCTGGTATGGTAACTGCACTCTATCAGATCAAAGGAGTTTGCAAAGAAAAGCGTCTGGACTTCTTTGAGTTGCTTGAAGACGTTTCACCTCTCTGTACAGTGCAGCGAGGAATGCCCAGACCTCTACATTGGAGAGACCAAACAGCCACTTCACAAGCGCATGGCACAACATAGAAGAGCCACCTCCACAGGACAAGACTCAGCAGTCCATCTGCATCTTAAGGATAAAGGTCACTCTTTCGAGGATGCCAATGTTCACATTTTGGACAGAGAGGACAGATGGTTTGAAAGAGGAGTGAAAGAGGCCATCTATGTCCACTGTGAGCGACCATCTTTGAACAGAGGCGGTGGTTTACGACACCAACTGTCTGCCATCTATAATCCAGTTTTGAGTTCCCTCCCCAGACGCCTTAACGCCCACTCACATCCTGGGCCATCTGACCTCAGGAAATCACATGATAGGGTGGGGCCAGGTTTCACAATGAGCTCACCCGAAACCCTGGCTGATTTGGTCCCACACCCATTTTCACACCTTGGCGCATGTGATTAGAGGATCACCAGGGGGTCCTTTGTCCCTCCTTGGGGGGATACTCCCACTGGGTTTAAATCTGGGACTCTCGGCCATTTGACCTTAGAACTGAAGAAGCTTCTCGGATGAGAGGTGAAACGTCTTCAAGCAACTCAAAGAAGTCCAGACGCTTTTCTTTGCAAACTCCTTTGACTACGATGACCTGGATGACTGAGAACCTTCACAGACACTCTATCAGATCCCACTAATTTTCAGTTCCAAAATGGGACAGTGGACTTTGTCCTATTCTGGGGCTCAGGGGACTCATTGATTATCATTGCACCCTGAAGTGCAAAATGTTGATGCTTCCCAGGGTGAGGCAGGAAATCAGTGCAGGGGAGTGGAACCCAGTCAACTTGGAGCAGGGACAACCAGTAGGACCACAGACTCATCATCAGTTGGTTTTCATAGATGTAGCCCCAGTTGGAATCCACAAGGGCTGTTAGGTCAATAACAATTGACATAGATTAGGTTTATATTAACATGCATGGGAAGGCTAGGCTCTGGATTCTGGATTTAACAGCGAGCCAATAAAGGGAAGCCAATATAGGAGAAATCTGCTCCAGGTGAACAGCAAAAACAGTATCTAACAAGACTGTTTGTTTGCCAAAGCAATGACTTGACTATATGGAGGTTGGTCATGCTGAATTGCTGCACTGAGTAATTTTGCATTTGCTTTCAGGCTTGTGCAGAATATTTACAAGTAACATTTTTAATTATTATGAAATTGAAACATATGTTGAACATATGTTTCGATTTCAACAATCCATTCCAGTATGACATCATAGACACAAAAAATACTTTTCATGTATATGTTTAACATTTATTGGAAATAAATACATAAAAAAGTGTTTGTATGAACCGTTGAATGAGGCATGTTGTATAGCACTTAGAGTGCTCAAGTAGTGTAGAAAAGCGGTATCTAAGAACCAGTCCACAGATGATCATGTCTCATTTCCTCTCCCGTTCCCGTGGGCAGACTTGGCTGGGGAATGGAGGTTAGCGGTGGCGTGTGGTCAGCGACCCCCCCAGAGGAGGGGTGGTGCAGTGGGTTCAGGGAGCAGTGCCAGGGGGGCTGGCAAGGCAGCTGGGAGCAATCTAGTAATCACATCCTCCTTATTTTAGTAGGCTGCTGGGACTGGAAAGGGGAGCTAACTGGAGACAAGGCAGCTGGAAAGCTGCGGGAGCTCAGGAGTAGATGTAACCATTGTAAATAAATGACCACTGCATATTATCTAATGCAGCATTTCTAAACAGTTATGATAACATTTCATAAGGCAAAACATCCATCCATCCATCCATCCATCCATCTTCATCCGCTTTATCCGAGGCCGGGTCGCGGGGGCAGCAGCCTAAGCAAAGAAGCCCAGACCTCCCTCTCCCCAGCCACCTCCTCCAGCTTATCCGGGGGAACACCAAGGCGTTCCCAGGCCAGCCGAGAGATATAATCTCTCCAGCGTGTCCTGGGTCTGCCCCGGGGCCTCCTCCCGGTGGGACATGCCCGGAACACCTCACCCAGGAGGCGCCCAGGAGGCATCCTTGTCAGATGCCCGAACCACCTCAACTGGCTCCTTTCGATGTGGAGGAGCAGCGGCTCTACTCTGAGCCCCTCCCGGATGGCCGAACTTCTCACCCTATCTCTAAGGGAGAGGCCAGCCACCCTTCGGAGGAAGCTCATTTCTGCCGCTTGTATCCGCGATCTCGTTCTTTCGGTCACTACCCACAGCTCGTGGCCATAGGTGAGGGTAGGGACGTAGATCGACCGGTACACTGAGAGCTTCACTTTTACACTCAGCTCCCTCTTCACCACAACGGACCGGTGCAGCGTCCGCATCACTGCAGCCGCAGCGAGAGACCAATCCGTCTGTCGATCTCCGGCTCCCTTCTCCCATCACTCGCGAACAAGACCCCGAGATACTTGAACTCCTCCACTTGGGGCAGGAACTCATCCCCGACCCGGAGTGGGCACTCCACCCTTTTCCGGCTGAGAACCATGGCCTCAGATTTGGAGGTGCTGATCCTCATTCCTGCTGCTTCACACTCGGCTGCGAACCGCTCCAGTGCGAGCTGGAGGCCCTCACCTGATGAAGCCAACAGAACCACATCATCCGCAAAAAGCAGAGATGAGATTCTGAGGCCACCGAAGCGAAAGCCCTCCGCCACTTGGCTGCGCCTAGAAATCCTGTCCATAAAACTTATGAACAGAACCGGTGACAAAGGGCAGCCCTGGCGGAGCCCATCACCCACCGGGAACGAGTCCGACTTATTGCCGGCAATGCGAACCAAACTCTTGCAACGGTTGTATAGGGATCGAATGGCCCGTAGCAATGGGCCAGACACCCCATACTCCCGCAACACCTCCCACAGGACACCCCGAGGGACACGGTCGAATGCCTTCTCCAAGTCCACAAAACACATGTAGACTGGTTGGGTAAACTCCCATGCACCCTCAAGTATCCTTGAGAGGATAAAGAGCTGGTCCAGTGTTCCTCGATCAGGACGAAAACCGCATTGTTCCTCCTGTATCCGAGGTTCGACTAGCGGACGAACTCTCCTTTCCAGTCAGGCAAAACATGACTGTGTTTATTGGAAAATCAGCAGATCAAACATGATGCTCAGAGCATTGTAGTTTTTTTTCTCCTTCTTTTTTTGTTGTTGGTGTTTCTTCATTTCATTTAGTCATATTTTATGCTGTTTTTACTTTTTTAAAAACCACATTAACCAATAGTCATTTGGTTGTTACAATATCTGACACTAGATGAATTTATTAGCATTACAAAGGTTTAGCTGGTTATGATGACTAGAAGAATTAAGAGAAGCCCTCCCATAAGTATTGTTCTTCCTTTAAAGTATAATGCAAACTGGATAAATGAAATTTAAGCCACACTTTAAGAACCCTAGATTTAAACAATTTATTTTTTAAATCATAATCTGCCACAGCAATTATACCAGAATAAAATTTATGCTTTTAAAATCTTTATTTTGTGATTAACATCAGTACTCTCAAGTTGTAATGGAACATAATGGAATGAGTGTTGTTGTTTTATTTTGCCACATATAAAGGGCTTTTACACAGATATACTCCTACTGAAACTGGTGTTATCTGCATCCCATCCAGGATGTAGATATGGTCTGATCCAATGCTGGTTATTGAGAAAAAGGCTCTTTGTTCTGTCTCTATCAGTGCATTAATTGCCTCTCCTACAATTACACAATTATGTACTACACATTATTTTACACCAACTGATGTTCAGACACATATAAACTGGGAACATTTAATCTTGTTAGAATACATTTTTCTTTGCAGAAGACATGTCAGGTAACACAGAAGCTTGGTAAAAAAAAAAACAATAGTGTACTACATATGTAATTGTAGTTATTAATTCTCAGGAAATTGAAACTCAAACTCAGTAGCTGACAGTGTACTGTGCTTTTTCAAAGCACAAACTGTAAAAAAAACATTCATGGCATTCATCACTTTCCGCCATATCATTCCATTACTGTTTCGATTAACTGCCACACTCTGTGCAACTCAACACATGATGTTCTGAGGAATTCAGTGTGTTGGAAATTACTGTACATTACACTACATCAACATATATTGCATATTAAGGCAATAGTTTTGAAAAAGAAGGCAAGATTAAGCAGGTATTGTTACATATTAGTAAACCTCTGAAGCTCCCAGACTGTTCTGGGCCCCTTGCACAAATCCTCATCTGCTTGATGCCAAACCCCTGTCCTCCTTTACATCCTACCCTTCCTGTCTTCACCTTTACACCCCTCTCTGTCCATTTTGATATCAGCTTACTGGGAATGTACCAGTAATAATATCTGCAGTTCAAAAAACACTCATTCAGACACAAATGCACAGCCTAATGCAATGCAAAGGCTGTAAAAAGTAGGCCATTACAGAACAGAAGTGGTGTAGCTGCTGTTCACAATCTGACAAAAAATAAAATAAAATAATAAATAAATACTTCCAGTACTTATTTATCATAAATACTTGAAGTAATATCAGTAATATCATGCAGTGACAGTAGGGTTAGTGAGGTTAGGTTAATTTGAAACTCTAAATTGCCCACAGGTGTGAATGTGAGTGCGAATGCTTGTCTGTGTCTGTGTTGCCCCTGCGACAGACTGGTTACCTGTCCAGGGTGTACGCTGCCTCTCGCCCTAAGACAGCTGGGATAGGCTCATGCCCAACCCCCGACCCTGAGAAGGATAAGCGGAAGAGGATGGATGGAACTGTAAATTACTTGTTGGCCTATAATCTCTCAAACATATCTTCTTGAGCTCCTCTCTCAGCCCTTGGTATTTCTCTAGCTTCTTGTGTTCATTTTCTTGATGTTGGTATAGCTACATCTATCAGTACGGCCGTCTTCTTCTGCTTGTCCATCACTAGTATGTCTGGTTGGTTTGCCATCAACAGTTTGTCTCTTTGTTTCTGGAAATCCCACAGGATCTTAGCTCAGTTCTGTCTTTAGTCCAGGTTTGTCCAGCCACTGGTAGGATTTCTTGATGTCAGCCATTTCTTCTATCTGATGGTGGTCCTGTGCAGGAGCCTGTTCCTCGTGATAGTTCCTCTCTTTGTTCCTCTTCTTTCTCGGGTTTCTGCTGCCAGATGTATTGACTAAGCACATGATCAGTTGGCCATCTTTCTCATGAATGCTTGTTGTTTTATCCTGGACAGTGGTTCTGACACTCACTAGTCCTCGACCTCCTTCCTTTCGCTTGGCGTACAGGATGCTGGACTTACCCTCCATACACGGTATATAGATCTCAAATCAAATCAAATCAAATCAAATCACCTTTATTGTCACATCACATGTGCAGGTACACTGGTACAGTACATGCGAGTGAAATTCTTGTGTGCAAGCTTCACAAGCAACAGAGTTGTGCAAAATACAATAACGTGCAACAAGCAAAATATAAAAATGGTTAATCTAAAAAGTAATAAATATATGTACCATATATAAAGGTATATACATTACTGAATGTGTGTACTAAATATGTTTTTCTACGTGTGTGTGTGTGTGTGTGTGTGTGTGTGTGAGTGTGTATATACATGTTTTACAAATGAAATAGAGTAAACAATAAAATAAGATATATAAAATATAAAATATACAGAGGTAGGTATGTGCAAAACAGTGGCATTAATGTACAGTATGGAGTGCATAATGTTGAAGTTCCAGTAGTGAGGGTGAGGTGTCTATGACGTGTTCAGCAGTCTGATGGCCTGGTGGAAAAAGCTGTCTCTCAGTCTGCTGGTACGGGACCGGATGCTGCAGATCTCTTTGTGACTTTTGTTTTTACACCAAGACACATCGTAAATGACTTTTTGACAGGCAATTGCTTTTTGGCACACTAGCAGGAGGAGGAAAATAGCAGAGTGGTCTACAGCTTTTGAGGAGTGGAGATATGGAAATTACTTTTATTATATCACAAAAGGACAAGAGCATGATGGTAACTGTGTCCATGACAGAAACAACTTCAGTGTGCTACTTATACATCTTCTGCATAGATAGCATGCTACCACAAAGCTAGCCAAGAGCCCAGAGTGATATATAAAAGCTGAGAGCATGCCAACCCAAGCCCAGCAGCCATACTCAATGGGTAATAAAGGCAGCAATGAGCAGTCAAGCTTGCATTGTTGTAACCTCCATTTCTACATGTAAATGCTGCTTTTTTTAATAGTAGAATCACCGTGGTGTTAGTCTATTAGTCTATTTGGGCTGGTTTTCAGCTTTGGTTTGTGTTGCTGATTTTGTGTTCATATGTAAAACCTAAAAGAAATATTGTACTTGTGTAGGGATTTGTTTCGGTGTGTGGGACTCTAACCTAACACTCTAATCAGTGTTAGGATATTCTACCAACTTTTCTGATTATCGCTTGAGGCTGTGAACTCATCCCATATTCTGATAACTATGGTTGAATAATCATTTTAGGGTTTTTTTTATTTCTGTTTTTTTAATCATATGAATATGGACAGTTGCACACTATTCAGCATTTCTATAAATAACTTGGTCAAAATGATTTTTTAAGTAGTGTAGTTTAACTCAGTCAACTGCCAATGTGATCACAGGATATCACACTAATTTTGTTCCTCTTTACAGTACTGATGCTTTGTGGTCAGCAAAACCAAGAGCAAAAGGCTTTCAGGTTTACAAACTTATCAACTTTCTAGAACCCCTTAAAAATTCTGTCAAGAGAGAGGGAGAAAAAGAGAGAGAAACGTCAAACTGTGCTGTTACATTTTCAGTCTTAATTGATTTAATCACATGCTGTAAATGGAGGCAAGATCTTGCTGCACTTGAACACCACTCCAAACCACTCCATAAATCTGTAAGAGAATGATTGATTTTTGATGTGTACGTACATTTTCTCCACTTGGAATACAGAAATTTAAGCAAAATGTTAGAGATAGTAAGAGGAAAGCAAAGAGAAGGAACTGAATGTAGAAGAACCAGCCTTGCAGATTACTACATTTTGTTTTTGAATGCAAATATAATCATTTAGATTGCTTGCTATACAAGCAGGAAAGGTATTGAAATCGAGGGACCAAACAAAGGAAACAAAGGTGTGATTGTTGTATAATGCTGGTATAAAGTTTGTACCTGGCCCATGTATTTCCTTTAATTTTGATGTCTATCTCAATCTCAATGGGACACAAAAGGAGCAGGTAAGGAGGGTGTGTGCAGGCAGGTGAATGGAAAACAATGGAAAACTGAGGACATCTGGTGGGTGGACAAGGTGAGACAAGATGTACGGGGCAAAATAGAAGACAAAAGCAGGTCTCATGACTGAGAGAGTAAAAATTCTGCAAGTATTTTCTACATGTAATTTGCTAAAATTGTAATTGTATGTTTTGAACACTGAAAAATGTATACGTTCATAAAAATACATCTTTTTTATGCAGCCATTAACAAACACCAGACTAAACAACCCGAGGCTGCTTTTATTGTTGCTGGCGACTTCAACCACACCAACTTAAAGACAGTCCTCCCCAGATTCCACCAACGTGTCTCCTGCCACACCAGAGGGGACAAGACTTTAGACTAGAGCTGGGCGATATAAGATTTTTTCATATCACGATATGTTTTTTTCATTTCAGGCGATAACGATATATATCACGATATAAGCCAAATAACTATATTTGTAAGATTTAAATGCTCACAAGTGAAATGTAAAATAATAATCAGCAGCTTGTTTTGATTTAAATATTTATTTCCCATAATAAGTTCAACAGGGTAGATGTACTTAAGGAACATGAGACTTCAGTTTCAGATAAATAAAGGCAAATATTGCAAACTACACAAAAGGCAGCCGCTAAAGCGTTTAAGTTTCAAAATAGAACAAACAAAACAGACTAAATTGTCAATTCCACTTAGAAACAAAATATTAACTCTAAAAATAAATCTTAGTTTGTTTTACAGAAGAACAGACAAAATTGACTAACTTTTGTCAATATCAAATAAACTGAGAACTAAAAGGAAATTCTCAATCTCTCCTTGTTGTATAGCTTAGCTATTACCTCAATTAGCTGCTTGAATCCTTAATTTTCGACCGTGTTTATTGGTAGCATGTCTTTAGCAAGACGGTAGGCTATGGCATTCGTTATGTCGCTATGTCTCTTAGCTTTTTTGTCATATGGTAAGACGCTGGAGAAAGCCGACTCAATTAACTGTTGCTGCTTCGCAGGGATTCTCCTGGGTGTTTTCGATGACGAATTAGTGCTTTCAGTCTACGGAACTTCTCTGGCCCTTCCTTTCGACAATCTCTCCGGCATTGGAACCGTCATCTGTGTTCTCTTTGGTAACCTGGTCACCCAAGCTCTCGGCTGATTTTTCTCTAATGGGCACACTCATTTTCTCCATTAACCGGCCACGGCGGCTGGCTGCTTCCCAAACAAATACACATTTGGCTGGGCACTTGTGCTGTACGTAACAAGTTATGTGATGTGACGCTGAGGCTGTGATTGGTTCGGCTCTGCGCTACTTAATTTGGATTGGCTGTTCTGTTTTTTTTAAGACAGGAAGAGAGAGAGAGATGAGGTCTATCACAATAGTTTCATTTTTCTATCGAGAAAAAGTTATTTCGCAATACATATTGTTATCGTTCTATCGCCCAGCTCTACTTTAGACCATGTTTATTCCAACCTGGCTGGAGCCTACAAAGCAACACCCCTCCCCCACATTGGACAATAGAGATTGAAAATGTGACGTCATTCCGGGGTAAAACCGCAAAGGATTCTGGGAACACGTGGCAAGCAGTACTAGCGCACGCAGGCTTTCACATGAAAACAGTCACACAGCGATAAAAAGAAACACAAAAAATGGCAAGAAGCTGTTGTATTATTAACTGCAATAGCCGGTCGCATGACAGCCAAAGGAAGCCGACGGGTAAAGAGATCGGTTTTTATTGGATTACATCGTGGAAGAGAAATTGTTCAAGCCATCTCTCCAAAAGTTGAATCTGTTCATCTGGACGTAGCGTTTTGTGGGAGAAACGTTTCGTCACTCGTCACTTGGATGTGCTGTTTATAAGGTTTGGGGAAACCTGCAGTCAGCTGAGACTGAAGAAGTCACTTGGATGAGTGACGAAATGTTTCTCCCACAAAACGCTACGTCCAGATGAACAGATTCAACTTTTGGAGATTTACTTTCCTGGATGATTGAGAATGCATCAAGATGTTCAAGCCATGTTTCCGATGCAACAAAGAGCCGACGGATGGCCTGGATTGCAGCCATTCAAAGACCAAATATAACGTCCCAGAACACTCCAGCTCACATGTTAGTCTGCTCCAAGCATTTCCACAAAGGTCAGTGTTTTGTAGTAGTTAATACGTCATTTGTCATAACATAATTGTTGATGTAGGTTACAAATAAGTCTTATATTGATTTGAATTGAATTCGTTGCGCTATGCTGCTTTGTTCGTGGTGGCTTTGCGGGCTAATGCCTGTTGTGTTTTATAGGAAAACCAGCCTACAAAATGCTGGAATGCGATCCAGACTGGGCACCTCTATCAACCTGGGTCATACCGAGTTTAAAGCGGCTACCACAGCCAGATTTGATCGGTTAAGAGAGAGAGCGACATCAAAACAGCCACGAAACGTCCCGCATATATGTGCCCAAGGGTTGTATTGAAGCAATCAAGTCATGAACAACTGTTTTCCAGTATGTTGTTTTGCAATGTTGTTGTTTTGGTTTGTTTTGCATTGTTGATTTGTTTTTCACCGAAGCAGCTAATAAAGCATAATGGAATACAATTTTGCCTCTGTCTTGTAAGATTCTATAATAGAATGAAACAATAATGCCAGTTATAAATAAAGACAATTTATTGTCTTTATAAACACTCATTTTATTAGGGCCCGAGCACTGAGTGTGCGAAGGCCCTATTGTATCTGCTCCGTTTCTTCTTCTTCTTCTTCTTCTTCTTCTTATTAGGGCCTGAGCACCGAGAGTGCGAAGGCCCTATTGTATCTGCTCCGTTTCTTCTTCTTCTTCTTCTTCTTATTATTATTATTATTCAGGCAAAACAAGGGCCTTTTTGAGGGCTTTAACATGCTCAAAAACTCTTGAAATTTTGCGCACATGCCAGGTCTGGTGAAAAATTTTGTATTTTATTGGTTTTACATATGAGCACTGGGAAATGGCTCTAGAGCGCCACCTATGCCTTGTTAAATGCAGCCCTACGAACACATCGTTTTAGCTACATGTCTGAAATCTGGCACACATGTGTATCATGCCAAGACGAACAAAAAAGTCTGTGGGCCCATTGACGCAAACCCAACAGGAAGTCCGCCATTTGGAAGTGAACGTGACATTTTGGCTCTAATTTTGCCATTTCCATGCCTCGAACTTTTGCGAACTCCTCCTTGGGGTTTGACTATATAAGCTTCATATTTGGCCAGCGTCAACTACACACCTGGGCCATGTTAAATTGCAGAGCTTTTGAGTTTTCGCGATACTGTGAGCCCGTGGCGCCACGGCGAATTTCGATGACTCGCCATGAAAATCTTATTGCCTCTCGTTCTGTCATACATTGTCCGACCTTGACCAAAGAGCACACATCTGATAAGGCTCCACCCCTGAACATATTTCAACTGCCATATTTGACATCAGGGACAGCGCCACCTAGTGGGAACAGGAAATGTCATGTTTTACACTTTGGGGTACAGTATTGTGGTGGGTGACATCTGCAGCCTCAAATTTCTCCAGGAAAGCCTTAAGGAGTTGGTCTTGGGTTACAGTGAAAACTGTGAGTTTTCGCAAAAGGGTGTGACCCCTGCAGCATGGCGAACATTGATGTCTCGCCATGAAGAAACAAATTAATATAACTCCATGAAATCCAATCTGATCAGTACCAGACTTTACACGCATGATGTCAGACCGGCCCTGAACAGATTGATGTGCCCATTGTCAGGAGTACGCAGAGCGCCACCTAGTGGCAACAGGAAATGTCATGTCTTTTTCTTTGTTGTACTGATTTTCACAGGTTCATCGTGGCCACGTCAAAAGCAGTGAATATCACCATCAGTCCCTCATGATGCCTCAGTGCGAAAATTGTGACTTTAAACTGAACGGCGCACCATGGTGGCAACGCGGTTCACCATGAAAAATGATGTAGCTTTTGAGGGGCTTGGAAAGTTTAAAAAGTCTTGAAATTTGGCACACACCTCCAATTTGATGAGCGCTATCATGTTACGGGATCATTTTCATTAAATGTCGCAAGATGTACAAAAAAGTCTTTTGGAGCAATATCACAAATTCAACATCAAGTCAGCCATTTTAAAATGAATGTGTAATTTTGGCCACTTTTTCCCCTCTTTTCAGGCACCGTTCTTTGACGAACTCCTTCAAGTGATTTTATCAGATTGACGCGATCTTCTGTTTGTGGAATCTAAAGACCTTTGTGATGTTAAATTGCGAAGCTTTTTACGTTCAGGGAAACGGGGTGGTCGTGGCGGCACGTGGAGTTTCAATCACTCTCCAAAAAGCAGTAATCTGCTGTCATTCAAAAACACAATGTCCAATCTCTCCCAAAGGTCGCAAGCGTGATGAGACTTGAGCACGGAAATGTTTGTTATGCCATTTGTCAGTAATGCTTAGAGCGCCACCTAGTGGGATGACTATAATAATGGCTGAATGAGATTAAATTTTAGCTGGTGGTTAAATGCATGAATTCCATCAATGTGACATCAGATCGGAAGCGCTGGTTTTAGGTGTTGGGCTTGGCTCGACATGCTGGGGTGCGAGGGCCCTCATATCGCTGCTTGCAGCTTTAATTAGGGCCCGAGCACTGAGAGTGCGAAGGCCCTATTGTATCTGCTCCGTTTCTTCTTCTTCTTATTATTATTATTCAGGCAAAAGAAGGGCCTTTTTGAGGGCTTTAACATGCTCGAAAACTCTTGGAATTTTGCACACATGCCAGGTCTGGTGAAAAATTTTGTATTTTAATGGTTTTACATATGAGCACTGGGAAATGGCTCTGTAGCGCCACCTATGCCTTGTTAAATGCAGCCCTACGAACACATCGTTTTAGCTACATGTATGAATTTTGGCACACATGTGTATCATGCCAAGACGAACAAAAAAGTCAGTGGGACCATTGACGCAAACCCAACAGGAAGTCCGCCATTTGGAAGTGAAGGTGACATTTTGGCTCTAATTTTGCCATTTCCATGCCTCGAACTTTTGCGAACTCCTCATTGGAATTTCATCGTACAAGCTTCATCTTTGGTCAGTGTCAACTACACACCTGGGCCATGTTAAATTGCGGAGCTTTTGAGTTTTCGGGATACGGTGAGGCCGTGGCGCCACGGCGAATTTCGATGACTCGCCATGAAAATCTTATTGCCTCTCATTCTGTCATACATTGTCCGACCTGGACCAAAGTGGACACATATGATAAGGCTCCACCCCTGAACATATTTCAACTGCCATATTTGACATCAGGGACAGCGCCACCTAGTGGGAACAGGAAATGTCATGTTTTACACTTTGGGGTACAGTATTGTAATGGGTGACATCTGCAGCCTGAAATTTCTCCAGGAAAGCCTTAAGGAGTTGGTCTTGGGTTACAGAGAAAACTGTGAGTTTTCGCTGAAGGGTGTGACCCCAGCAGCATGGCGAACATTGAGGTCTCGCCATGAAGAAACAAATTAGTGTAACTCAATGAAATCCAATGTGATCAGTACCAGATTTTACAGGCATGATGTCAGACCCGCCCTGAACAGATTGATATGCCCATTGTCAGGAATACGTAGAGCGCCACCTAGTGGCACCAGGAAATGTCATGTCTTTC
This sequence comes from Oreochromis niloticus, assembly GCF_001858045.2. Classification (NCBI taxonomy): domain Eukaryota; kingdom Metazoa; phylum Chordata; class Actinopteri; order Cichliformes; family Cichlidae; genus Oreochromis; species Oreochromis niloticus. Next base: position 2,278,181 of record NC_031986.2, read on the forward strand.
ATTTTGTTGTACTGATTTTCACAGGTTCATCGTGGCCACCTCAAAAGCGGTGAATATCACCATCAGTCCCTCTTGATGCTTCAGTGAGAAAATTGTGACTATAAACTGAACGGCGCACCCTGGTGGCAACGCAGTTCACCATGAAAGATGAAGTGGCTTTTGAGGGGTTTGAAAAGTTTAAAAAGTCTTGAAATTTGGCGCACACCTCTAATGTGATGAGGGATTTCTTTTTATATGTTCATTTTCCTTGAACAGCGCAAAATGGCTCCACAGCGCCCCCAACAAAATTTCAAAACAACAGCCCCTGCTCTGTGTTTTATGTATGAGTTTGAAACCTGGCAAGCTTATTGGAGATATCAAGATGTACAAAAAAGTCTCTTGGAGCAATATCCCAAATCCAACAGGAAGTCAGCCATTTTAAAATTAATGTGTAAATTTGGCGACATTTTCCCCTCTTTTCAGGCCTCATACTTTGACGAACTCCTCCAAGGGATTTCATTAGATTTACGCGATCTCCAGTGTGTGGAATCTAAAGACCTTTGTGATGTTAAATTGCGAAGCTTTTTACGTTCAGGGAAACGGGGTGGTCGTGGCGGCACGTGGAGTTTCAATCACTCTCCAAAAAGCAGTAATCTGCTGTCATTCAAAAACACAATGTCCAATCTCTCCCAAAGGTCGCAAGCGTGATGAGACTTGAGCACGGAAATGTTTGTTATGCCATTTGTCAGTAATGCTTAGAGCGCCACCTAGTGGGATGACTATAATAATGGTTGAATGAGATGAAATTTTAGCTGGTGGTTAAATGCATGAATTCCATCAATGTGACATCAGATCGGAAGCACTGGTTTTAGGTGTTGGGCTTGGCTCGACTCGCCGGGCGTGCGAGGGCCCTCATATCGCTGCTTGCAGCTTTAATTAGGGCCCGAGCACTGAGAGTGCGAAGGCCCTATTGTATCTGCTCCGTTTATTATTAGGGCCCGAGCACTGAGAGTGCGAAGGCCCTATTGTATCTGCTCTGTTTATTATTATTATTATTATTATTATTATTAGTATTATTATTATTTTTTACCGAAATGAATTGCCTTTTTGAGGGCTTTAACATGCTCAAAAACTCATGAAATTTTGCACACATGCCAGGTCTGGTGAAAAATTTTGTATTTTAATGGTTTTACATATGAGCATTGGGAAATGGCTCTGTAGCGCCACCTATGCGTTGTTAAATGCAGCCCTACGAACACATGGTTTGAGCTACATGTATGAAATTTGGCACACATGTGTATCATGCCAAGACGAACAAAAAAGTCAGTGGGACCATTGACGCAAACCCAACAGGAAGTCCGCCATTTTGGATTGAAGGTGACATTTTGGCTCTAATTTTGCCATTTCCATGCCTCGAACTTTTTCGAACTCCTCCTTGGGATTTGATTATATAAGCTTCATCTTTGGTCAGTGTCAACTACACACCTGGGCCATGTTAAATTGCGGAGCTTTTGAGTTTTCGCGATACTGTGAGGCCGTGGCGCCACGGCGAATTTCGATGACTCGCCATGAAAATCTTATTGTCTCTCATTCCCTCATACATGGTCCGACGTGGACCAAAGAGCACACATATGATAAGGCTCCACCCCTGAACATATTTTAACTGCCATATTTGACACCAGGGACAGCGCCACCTAGTGGGAACAGGAAATGTCATGTTTTACACTTTGGGGTACAGTATTGTGATGCGTGACATCTGCAGCCTCAAATTTCTCCAGGAAAGCCTTAAGGAGTTGGTCTTGGGTTACAGTGAAAACTGTGAGTTTTCACAAAAGGGTGTGACCCCAGCAGCATGGCGACCATCGATGTCTCGCCATGAAGAAACAAATTAGTATAACTCAATGAAATCCAGTCTGATCAGTACCAGACTTTACAGGGATGATGTCAGACCCGCCCTGAACAGATTGATGTGCCCATTGTCAGGAGCACTGAGAAATGGCTCTAGAGCGCCACCTATGCGTTGTTAAATGCAGCCCTACGAACACATCGTTTGAGCTACATTTATAAAATTTGGCACACATGTGTATCATGCCAAGACTAACAAAAAAGTCTTTGGGCCCATTGACGCAAACCCAACAGGAAGTCCGCCATTTTGGATTGAAGGTGACATTTTGGCTCTAATTTTGCCATTTCCATGCCTCGAACTTTTTCGAACTCCCCCTTGGAATTTGGTTGTATAAGCTTCATCTTTGGTCAGTGTCAACTACCCACCTGGGCCATGTTAAATTGCGGAGCTTTTGAGTTTTCGCGATACTGTGAGGCCGTGGCGCCACGGCGAATTTCGATGACTCGCCATGAAAATCTTATTGTCTCTCATTCCCTCGTACATGGTCCGACGTGGACCAAAGAGCGCACACATGATAAGGCTCCAGCCCTGAACATATTTCAACTGCCATATTTGACACCAGGGACAGCGCCACCTAGTGGGAACAGGAAATGTCATGTTTTACACTTTGGTGTACAGTGTTGTTATGGTTGACATCTGCCGCCTAAAATTTCTCCAGGAAAGCTTTAAGGAGTTGGTCTTGGGTTACAGTGAAAACTGTGAGTTTTCGCGAAAGGGTGTGACCCCAGCAGCATGGCGAATATTGATGTCTCGCCATTAAGAAACAAATTAGTATAACTCAATGAAATCTAGTCTGATCAGTACCAGACTTTACAGGAATGATGTCAGATCCGCCCTGAACAGATTGATGTGCCCATTGTCAGGAATAGGTAGAGCGCCACCTAGTGAGATGACTATAATAATGGTTGAATGAGATTAAATTTTAGCTGGTGGTTAAATGCATGAATTCCATCAATGTAACATCAGCTCGGAAGCGCTGGTTTTAGGTGTTGGGCTTGGCTCGGCGTCCTGGGGTGCGAGGGCCCTCATATCGCTGCTTGCAGCTTTAATTATTATTATTATTATTATTATTACGGCAAATGAATCGGCCTTTTGAGGGCCTAAACATGCTCAAAAACTCATGAAATTTTGCACACGCGTCAGGTCTGGTGAAAATTTACGTATTTTAATGTCCTCCGAAATATCAAGGGAAAATTGGCTCAGTAGCGCCACCTAGAAAAATGAAAAATGCGAGCCCCCGGTGTGGGTATGACCTACATGTATGAAACTCGGAACACGTATCTACCGTTAGGAGACGCAGAAAAAAGTCTGTTATGGCCATGTCCTAAACCCAACAGGAAGTCCGCCATTTGGACGTGAAAATGACATTTTGGCTCTAATTTTGCCATTTCCATGCCTCGAACTTTTTCGAACTCCTCCTTGGGATTTGGTCGTATAAGCTTCATCTTTGGTCAGTGTCAACTACACACCTGGGCCATGTTAAATTGCGGAGCTTTTGAGTTTTCGCGATACGATGAAGCGGCGGCGCCACAGCGAATTTCGATGACTCGCCATGAAAATCTTATTGCCTCTCATTCTGTCATACATGGTCCGACCTGGACCAAAGAGCACACATATGATAAGGCTCCACCCCTGAACATATTTCAACTGCCATATTTGACACCAGGCACAGCGCCACCTAGTGGGAACAGGAAATGTCATGTTATACACTTTGGTGTACAGTATTGTTATGGTTGACATCTGCAGCCTCAAATTTCTCCAGAAAAGCCTTAAGCAGTTGGTCTTGGGTTACAGTGAAAACTGTGACTTTTCGCGAAAGGGTGTGACCCCAGCAGCATGGCGAATATTGATGTCTCGCCATTAGGAAACAAATTAGTATAACTCAATGAAATCTAGTCTGATCAGTACCAGACTTTACAGGGATGATGTCAGACCTGCCCTGAACAGATTGATATGCCCATTGTCAGGAATAGGTAGAGCGCCACCTAGTGGCAACAGGAAATGCCATGGCTTTCATTTTCTTCTACTGATTTTCACAGGTTCATCGTGGCCACCTCAAAAGCGGTGAATATCACCATCCGTCCCTCATGATGCTTCAGTGAGAAAATTGTGACTTTAAACTGAACGGCGCACCCTAGTGGCAACGCGGTTCACCATGAAAAATAAAGTGGCCTTTGAGGGGCTTGGAAAGTTAAAAAAGTCTTGAAATTTGGCGCACACCTCCAATGTGATGAGGGCTATAGTGTTATGTGATCATTTTCATTGAATAGCGCAAAATGGCTCCACAGCGCCCCCTACAAAATTTCAAAACAACAGCCCCTGCTCTGTGGTTTATCTATGAGTCTGAAACCTGGTGAGCTTATAGGAGATATCAAGATGTACAAAAAAGTCTCTTGGAGCAATATCCCAAATCCAACAGGAAGTCAGCCATTTTGAAATTAATGTGTAATTTTGGCGACATTTTCCCCAATTTTCAGGCACCGTTCTGTGACGAACTCCTCCGAGGGATTTCATCAGATTGACACGATCTCCTGTGTGTGAATTCTAAAGACCCTTGTGATGTTAAATTGTGAAGCTTTTTACGTTTAAGGAAACGGGGTGGTCGTGGCGGCACGTGGAGTTTCAATCACTCGCCAAAAAGCAGTAATCTGCTATCACTCAAAAACACAATGTCCAATCTCTCCCAAAGGTCGCAGGCGCGACTAGACTCGACCTCGGAAATGTTTGTTATGCCATTTGTCAGTAATGGGTAGAGCGCCACCTAGTGGGACGACTATAATAATGGTTGAATTAGATGAAATGTTAGCTGGTGGTTAAATGCATGAATTCCATCAATGTGAGATCATATCGGACGCACTGGTTTTAGGTGTTTGGCTTGGCTCGACGTGCTGGGATGCGAGGGCCCTCATATCGCTGCTTGCAGCTTTAATTAGGGCCCGAGCACTTCGAGTGCGAAGGCCCTATTGTATCTGCTCTGTTTATTATTATTATTATTATTATTATTAGGGCCCGAGCACAAAAGTGCGAAGGCCCTATTGTATCTGCTCTGTTTCTTATTATTATCATTATTATTATTATTATTATTATTAGGGCCCGAGCACCGAGAGTGCGAAGGCCCTATTGTATCTGCTCCGTTTATTATTAGGGCCCGAGCACAAAAGTGCGAAGGCCCTATTGTATCTGCTCTGTTTCTTATTATTATTATTATTATTATTATTATTATTATTATTATTATTATTATTATTTCGGCAAATGAATCGGCCTTTTGAGGGCCTAAACATGCTCAAAAACTCATGAAATTTTGCACACGCGTCAGGTCTGGTGAAAATTTACGTATTTTAATGTCCGTAGACATGTCCAGGGAAAATTGGCTCAGTAGCGCCACCTAGAAAAATGAGAAACGCGAGCCCCCGAGATGGGTATGACCTACATGTATAAAACTCGGAACACATATCTAACGTTCGGAGACGCACAAAAAAGTCTATTATGGCCATGTCCTAAACCCAACAGGAAGTCCGCCATTTGGAAGTGAAGGTGACATTTTGGCTCTAATTTTGCCATTTCCATGCCTCGAACTTTTGCGAACTCCTCATTGGAATTTCATCGTACAAGCTTCATATTTGGTCAGTGTCAACTACACACCTGGGCCATGTTAAATTGCGGAGCTTTTGAGTTTTCGGGATACTGTGAGGCCGTGGCGCCACGGCGAATTTCGATGACTCGCCATGAAAATCTTATTGCCTCTCGTTCTGTCATACATTGTCCGACCTTGACCAAAGTGGACACATATGATAAGGCTCCACCCCTGAACATATTTCAACTGCCATATTTGACATTAGGGACAGCGCCACCTAGTGGGAACAGGAAATGTCATGTTTTACACTTTGGGGTACAGTATTGTAATGGGTGACATCTGCAGCCTCAAATTTCTCCAGGAAAGCCTTAAGGAGTTGGTCTTGGGTTACAGAGAAAACTGTGAGTTTTCGCTGAAGGGTGTGACCCCAGCAGCATGGCGAACATTGAGGTCTCGCCATGAAGAAACAAATTAGTGTAACTCAATGAAATCCAATGTGATCAGTACCAGATTTTACAGGGATGATGTCAGACCCGCCCTGAACAGATTGATATGCCCATTGTCAGGAATACGTAGAGCGCCACCTAGTGGCACCAGGAAATGTCATGTCTTTCATTTTGTTGTACTGATTTTCACAGGTTCATCGTGGCCACCTCAAAAGCGGTGAATATCACCATCAGTCCCTCTTGATGCTTCAGTGAGAAAATTGTGACTATAAACTGAACGGCGCACCCTGGTGGCAACGCAGTTCACCATGAAAGATGAAGTGGCTTTTGAGGGGCTTGAAAAGTTTAAAAAGTCTTGAAATTTGGCGCACACCTCTAATGTGATGAGGGATTTCTTTTTATATGTTCATTTTCCTTGAACAGCGCAAAATGGCTCCACAGCGCCCCCTACAAAATTTCAAAACAACAGCCCCTGCTCTGTGTTTTATGTATGAGTTTGAAACCTGGCAAGCTTATTGGAGATATCAAGATGTACAAAAAAGTCTCTTGGAGCAATATCCCAAATCCAACAGGAAGTCAGCCATTTTAAAGTTAATGTGTAAATTTGGCGACATTTTCCCCTCTTTTCAGGCCTCATACTTTTACGAACTCCTCCAAGGGATTTCATTAGATTTACGCGATCTCCTGTGTGTGGAATCTAAAGACCTTTGTGATGTTAAATTGCGAAGCTTTTTACGTTCAGGGAAATGGGGTGGTCATGGCGGCACGTGGAGTTTCAATCACTCACCAAAAAGCAGTAATCTGCTGTCGCTCAAAAACACAATGTCCAATCTCTCCCAAAGGTCGCAGGCGTGATGAGACTCGAGCTCGGAAATGTTTGTTATGCCATTTGTCAGTAATGGTTAGAGCGCCACCTAGTGGGACGACTATAATAATGGTTGAATGAGATGAAATTTTAGCTGGTGGTTAAATGCATGAATTCCATCAATGTGACATCAGATCGGAAGCGCTGGTTTTAGGTGTTGGGCTTGGCTCGACGCGCCGGGGGTGCGAGGGCCCTCATATCGCTGCTTGCAGCTTTAATTATTATTATTATTATTATTATTATTATTTTTTACCGAAATGAATTGCCTTTTTGAGGGCTTTAACATGCTCAAAAACTCATGAAATTTTGCACACATGCCAGGTCTGCTGAAAAATTTAGTATTTTAATGGTTTTACATATGAGCACTGGGAAATGGCTCTAGAGCGCCACCTATGCCTTGTTAAATGCAGCCCTACGAACACATGGTTTGAGCTACATGTATGAAATCTGGCACACATGTGTACCATGCCGAGACGAACAAAAAAGTCAGTGGGACCATTGACGGAAACCCAATAGGAAGTCCGCCATTTTGGATTGAAGGTCACATTTTGGCTCCAATTTTGCCATTTCCATGCCTCGAACTTTTTCGAACTCCTCTATGGCATTTCGTCGTATAAGCTTCATCTTTGGTCAGTGTCAACTACACACCTGGGCCATGTTAAATTGCGGAGCTTTTGAGTTTTTGCAATACTGTGGGGCCGTGGCGCCATGGCGAATTTTGATGACTCGCCATGAAAATCTTATTGCCTCTCATTCTGTCATACATGGTCCGTCCTGGACCAAAGAGCACACATACGATAAGACTCTACCCCTGAACATATTCCAACTGCCATATTTGACACCAGGGACAGCACCACCTAGTGGGAACAGGAAATGTCATGTTTTACACTTTAGTGTACAGTATTGTTATGGGTGACATCGGCAGCCTCAAATTTCTCCAGGAAAGCCTTAAGGAGTTGTTCTTGGCTTCCCGTGAAAACTGTGAGTTTTCGTCAGAGGGTGTGACCCCTGCAGAATGGCGAACATTGATGTCTCGCCATGAAGAAACAAATTAGTATAACTCAATGAAATCCAGTCTGATCAGTACCAGACTTTACAGGCATGATGTCAGACCCGCCCTGAACAGATTGATGTGCCCATTGTCAGGAATACGAAGAGCGCCACCTAGTGGCACCAGGAAATGTCATTGCTTACACTTTGTTGTATTGATTTTCACAGGTTCATCGTGGCCACCTCAAAAGCGGTGAATATCACCATCAGTCCCTTGTGATGCTTCAGTGAGAAAATTGCGACTTTAAACTGAACGGCGCACCCTGGTGGCAACACAGTTCAACATGAAAGATGAAGCGGATTTTGAGGGGCTTGGAAATTTAAGAAGTCTTGAAATTTGGCGCACACCTCCAATGTGATGAGGGCTTTCTTGTTATTCGATCACTTTCCGTGAATAGCGCAAAATGGCTCCATAGCGCCCCCTACAAAATTTCAAAACAACAGCCCCTGCTCTGTGTTTTATCAATGAGTCTGAAACTTGGTAAGCTTGTGGGAGATATCAAGATGTACAAAAAAGTCTCTTGGAGCAATATTCCAAATCCAACAGGAAGTCAGCCATTTTGAAATTAATGTGTAATTTTGGCGACATTTTCACCTCTTTTAAGGTACCGTTCTTTGACGAACTCCTCCAAGCGATTTCATCATATTGCCGCAATCTCCAGTGTGTGGAATCTAAAGACCTTTGTGATGTTAAATTGCGAAGCTTTTTACGTTCAGGAAAATGGGGTGGTAATGGCGGCACGTGGAGTTTCAATCCCTCGCCAAAAAGCAGTAATCTGCTGTCGCTCAAAAACACAATGTCCAATCTCTCCCAAATGTCGCAGGCGTGATGAGACTCGAGCTCGGAAATGATTGTTATGCCATTTGTCAGTAATGATTAGAGCGCCACCTAGTGGGACGACTACAATCATGATTGAATGAGATGAAATTTTAGCTGGTGGTTCTACCTATGAATTCCATCAATGTGACATCAGATCGGACGTGCTGGCTGTAGGAGTTGGGCGTGACTCGACGTGCTGGGGTGCGAGGGCCCTTGTATCGCTGCTTGCAGCTTTAATTATTATTATTATTATTATTATTCAGGCAAAAGAAGGGCCTTTTTGATGGCCTAAACATGCTCAAAAACTCATGAAATTTTGCACACCTGCCAGGTCTGGTGAAAAATTTAGTATTTTAATGGTTTTACATATGAGCATTGGGAAATAGCTCTAGAGCGCCACCTATGTCTTGTTAAATGCAGCCCTACGAACACATCGTTTGAGGTACATGTATGAAATCTGGCACACATGTGTATCATGCCAAGACGAACAAAGAAGTCAGTGGGACCATTGACGCAAACCCAACAGGAAGTCCGCCATTTTGGATTGAAGGTCACATTTTGGCTCTAATTTTGCCATTTCCATGCCTCGAAGTTTTGCGAACTCCTCCTTGGGATTTGATTGCATAAGCTTCATATTTGGTCAGTGTGAACTACACACCTGGGCCATGTTAAATTGCGGAGCGTTTGAGTTTTCGGGATACGGTGAGGCCGTGGCGCCACGGCGAATTTCGATGACTCGCCATGAAAGTCTTATTGCCTCTCGTTCTGTCATACATTGTCCGACCTTGACCAAAGTGGACACATATGATAAGGCTCCACCCCTGAACATATTTCAACTGCCATATTTGACATCAGGGACAGCGCCACCTAGTGGGAACAGGAAATGTCATGTTTTACACTTTGGGGTACAGTATTGTAATGGGTGACATCTGCAGCCTCAAATTTCTCCAGGAAAGCCTTAAGGAGTTGGTCTTGGGTTACAGAGAAAACTGTGAGTTTTCGCTGAAGGGTGTGACCCCAGCAGCATGGCGAACATTGAGGTCTCGCCATGAAGAAACAAATTAGTGTAACTCAATGAAATCCAGTCTGATCAGAAACAGACTTTACAGGCATGATGTCAGACCGGCCCTGAACAGATTGATGTGCCCATTGTCAGGAATACGAAGAGCGCCACCTAGTGGCAGCAGGAAATGTCCTGTCTTTCATTTTGTTGTACTGATTTTCACAGGTTCATCGTGGCCACCTGAAAAGCGGTGAATAGCACCATCAGTCCCTCATGATGCTTCAGTGAGAAAATTGTGACTTTAAACTGAACGGCGCACCCTGGTGGTAACGCTGTTCACCATGACCATTGAAGTGGCTTTTGAGGGGCTTGGAAAGTTTAAAATGTCTTGAAATTTGGCGCATACCTCCAATGTGATGAGCGCTTTCTTGTTATTTTACCATTTTCATTGAATAGCGCAAAATGGCTCCACAGCGCCCCCTACAAAATTTCAAATCAACAGCCCCTGCTCTGTGTTTTATGTATGAGTCTGAAACCTGGTAAGCTTATGGAGGATATCCAGATGTACAAAAAAGTCTCTTGGAGCAATATCCCAAATCCAACAGGAAGTCAGCCATTTTGAAATTAATGTGTAATTTTGGCGACAATTTCCCTTCTTTTCAGGCCTCATACGTTGACGAACTCCTCCAAGGGATTTCATCAGATTGAGGCGATCTCCAGTGCGTGGAATCTAAAGACCTTTGTGATGTTAAATTGCGAAGCTTTTTACGTCCAGGGAAACAGGATGGTCATGGCAGCACGTGGAGTTTCAATCCCTCGCCAAAAAGCAGTAATCTGCTGTCACTCAAAAACACAATGTCCAATCTCTCCCAAAGTTCGCAGGCGTGATGAGACTCAACGTTGGAAATGTTCGTTATCCCATTTGTCAGTAATGGTTAGAGCGCCACCTAGTGGGACGACTATAATAATGATTGAATGAGATGAATCGTTAGCTGGTGGTTCTAGGCATGAATTCCATCAATGTGACATCAGATCGGACGTGCTGGTTGTAGGTGTTGGGCGTGGCCCGACGTGCCGGGGTGCGAGGGCCCTCATAACGCTGCTTGCAGCTTTAATTAGGGCCCGAGCACCGAGAGTGCGAAGGCCCTATTGTATCTGCTCTGTTTCTTCTTATTATTATTATTATTATTATTATTATTATTATTATTATTTCGGCAAATGAATCGGCCTTTTGAGGGCCTAAACATGCTCAAAAACTCATGAAATTTTGCACACGCATCAGGTCTGGTGAAAATTTACGTATTTTAATGTCCGTAGACATGTCCAGGGAAAATTGGCTCAGTAGCGCCACCTAGAAAAATGAGAAACGCGAGCCCCCGAGATGGGTATGACCTACATGTATAAAACTCGGAACACATATCTAACGTTCGGAGACGCACAAAAAAGTCTATTATGGCCATGTCCTAAACCCAACAGGAAGTCCGCCATTTGGAAGTGAAGGTGACATTTTGGCTCTAATTTTGCCATTTCCATGCCTCGAACTTTTTCGAACTCCTCATTGGAATTTCATTGTACAAGCTTCATATTTGGTCAGTGTCAACTACACACCTGGGCCATGTTAAATTGCGGAGCTTTTGAGTTTTCGGGATACGGTGAGGCCGTGGCGCCACGGCGAATTTCGATGACTCGCCATGAAAATCTTATTGCCTCTCGTTCTGTCATACATTGTCCGACCTTGACCAAAGTGGACACATATGATAAGGCTCCACCCCTGAACATATTTCAACTGCCATATTTGACATCAGGGACAGCGCCACCTAGTGGGAACAGGAAATGTCATGTTTTACACTTTGGGGTACAGTATTGTAATGGGTGACATCTGCAGCCTCAAATTTCTCCAGGAAAGCCTTAAGGAGTTGGTCTTGGGTTACAGAGAAAACTGTGAGTTTTTGCTGAAGGGTGTGACCCCAGCAGCATGGCGAACATTGAGGTCTCGCCATGAAGAAACAAATTAGTGTAACTCAATGAAATCCAATGTGATCAGTACCAGATTTTACAGGGATGATGTCAGACCCGCCCTGAACAGATTGATATGCCCATTGTCAGGAATACGTAGAGCGCCACCTAGTGGCAACAGGAAATGTCATGTCTTTCATTTTGTTGTACTGATTTTCACAGGTTCATCGTGGCCACCTCAAAAGCGGTGAATATCACCATCAGTCCCTCTTGATGCTTCAGTGAGAAAATTGTGACTATAAACTGAACGGCGCACCCTGGTGGCAACGCAGTTCACCATGAAAGATGAAGTGGCTTTTGAGGGGCTTGAAAAGTTTAAAAAGTCTTGAAATTTGGCGCACACCTCTAATGTGATGAGGGTTTTCTTTTTATATGTTCATTTTCCTTGAACAGCGTTTAATGGCTCCACAGCGCCCCCTACAAAATTTCAAAACAACAGCCCCTGCTCTGTGTTTTATGTATGAGTTTGAAACCTGGCAAGCTTATTGGAGATATCAAGATGTACAAAAAAGTCTCTTGGAGCAATATCCCAAATCCAACAGGAAGTCAGCCATTTTAAAATTAATGTGTAAATTTGGCGACATTTTCCCCTCTTTTCAGGCCTCATACTTTGACGAACTCCTCCAAGGGATTTCATTAGATTTACGCGATCTCCTGTGTGTGGAATCTAAAGACCTTTGTGATGTTAAATTGCGAAGCTTTTTACGTTCAGGGAAACGGGGTGGTCATGGCGGCACGTGGAGTTTCAATCACTCGCCAAAAAGCAGTAACCTGCTGTCGCTCAAAAACACAATGTCCAATCTCTCCCAAAGGTCGCAGGCGTGATGGGACTCGAGCTCGGAAATGTTTGTTATGCCATTTGTCAGTAATGGTTAGAGCGCCACCTAGTGGGACGACTATATAATGGTTGAATGAGATGAAATTTTAGCTGGTGGTTAAATGCATGAATTCCATCAATGTGACATCAGATCGGAAGCGCTGGTTTTAGGTGTTGGGCTTGGCTCGACGCGCCGGGGGTGCGAGGGCCCTCATATCGCTGCTTGCAGCTTTAATTATCATTATTATTATTATTACGGCAAATGAATCGGCCTTTTGAGGGCCTAAACATGCTCAAAAACTCATGAAATTTTGCACACGCGTCAGGTCTGGTGAAAATTTACGTATTTTAATGTCCGTAGACATGTCCAGGGAAAATTGGCTTAGTAGCGCCACCTAGAAAAATGAGAAACGCGAGCCCCCGAGATAAGAATGACCTACATGTATAAAACTCGGAACACATATCTATCGTTAGGAGATGCACAAAAAAGTCTATTATGGCCATGTCCTAAACCCAACAGGAAGTCCGCCATTTGGAAGTGAACGTGACATTTTGGCTCTAATTTTGCCATTTCCATGCCTCGAACTTTTGCGAACTCCTCCTTGGGATTTGATTGCATAAGCTTCATATTTGGTCAGTGTCAACTACACACCTGGGCCATGTTAAATTGCGGAGCTTTTGAGTTTTCGCGATATGGTGAGGCCGTGGCGCCATGGCGAATTTCGATGACTCGCCATGAAAATATTATTGCCTCTCATTCTGTCATACATGTTCTGACCTGGACCAAAGAGCACACATACGATAAGGCTCCACCCCTGAACATATTTCAACTGCCATATTTGACATCAGGGACAGCGCCACCTACTGGGAACAGGAAATGTCATGTTTTACACTTTGGGGTACAGTATTGTTATGGTTGAGATCTGCAGCCTCAAATTTCTCCAGGAAAGCCTTAAGGAGTTGGTCTTGGGTTACAGTGAAAACTGTGAGTTTTCGCGAAAGGGTGTGACCCCAGCAGCATGGCGATTATTGATGTCTCGCCATTAAGAAACAAATTAGTATAACTCAATGAAATCTAGTCTGATCAGAACCAGACTTTACAGGAATGATGTCAGACCCGCCCTGAACAGATTAATGTGCCCATTGTCAGGAATACGCAGAGCGCCACCTAGTGGGAACAGGAAATGTCATGTCTTATATTTTCTTGCACTGATTTTCACAGGTTCATCGTGGCCACTTCAAAAGCGGTGAATATCACCATCAGTCCCTCATGATGCTTCAGTGAGAAAATTGTGACTTTAAACTGAACGGCGCACCCTGGTGGCAACGCAGTTCACCATGAACAATGAAGTGGCTTTTAAGGGGCTTGGAAAGTTTAAAATGTCTTGAAATTTGGCGCACACCTCCAATGTCATGAAGGCTTTGTTGTTATGTGATCATTTTCCTTGAATAGCGCAAAATGGCTCCACAGCGCCCCCTACAAAATTTCAAAACAACAGCCCCTGCTCTGTGTTTTATGTATGAGTTTGAAACCTGGCAAGCTTATTGGAGATATCAAGATGTACAAAAAAGTCTCTTGGAGCAATATCCCAAATCCAACAGGAAGTCAGCCATTTTAAAATTAATGTGTAAATTTGGCGACATTTTCCCCTCTTTTCAGGCCTCATACTTTGACGAACTCCTCCAAGGGATTTCATTAGATTTACGCGATCTCCAGTGTGTGGAATCTAAAGACCTTTGTGATGTTAAATTGCGAAGCTTTTTACATTCAGGGAAACGGGGTGGTCATGGTGGCACGTGGAGTTTCAATCACTCGCCAAAAAGCAGTAATCTGCTGTCGCTCAAAAACACAATGTCCAATCTCTCCCAAAGGTCGCAGGCGTGATGAGACTCGAGCTCGGAAATGTTTGTTATGCCATTTGTCAGTAATGGTTAGAGCGCCACCTAGTGGGACGACTATAATAATGGTTGAATGAGATGAAATTTTAGCTGGTGGTTAAATGCATGAATTCCATCAATGTGACATCAGATCGGAAGCGCTGGTTTTAGGTGTTGGGCTTGGCTCGACACGCCGGCGTGCTCGGGCCCTCATATCGCTGCTTGCAGCTTTAATTATTATCATTATTATTATTTTTCATTGAAATGAATTGCATTTTTGAGGGCTTTAACATGCTCAAAAACTCATGAAATGTTGCACACGCATCAGGTCTGGTGAAAAATTTCGTATTTTAATGGTTTTACATATGCGCATTGGAAAATTGCTCTAGAGCGCCACCTATGCCTTATAAAATGCAGCCCGACGACCACATGGTTTGAGCTACATGTATGAAATCTGGGACACGTATGTATCCTGCCAAGACGAACAAAAAAGTCAATGGGACCATTGACGCAAACCCAACAGGAAGTCCACCATTTTCGATTGAAGGTCACATTTTGGCTCTGATTTTACCATTTCCATGCCTTGTACTTTCGCGAACTCCTCCTTGGGATTTGGTCATACAAACTTCATATTTGGACAGTGCCAACTACACACCTGGGCCATGTTAAATTGCGGAGCTTTTGAGTTTTCGTGATACGGTGAGGACGTGGCGCCACGGCGAATTTTGATGACTCGCCATGAAAATCTTATTGCCTCTCATTCCCTCATACATTGTCCGCCCGGCACCAAAGAGCACACATATGATAAGGCTCCAGCCCTGAACATATTTCAACTGCCATATTTGACATCAGGGACAGCGCCACCTAGTGGGAACAGGAAGTGTCATGTTTTACACTTTGGAGTACAGTATTGTGATGCGTGACATCTGCAGCCTCAAATTTCTCCAGGAAAGCCTTAAGGAGTTGGTCTTGGGTTACAGTGAAAACTGTGAGTTTTCGCGAAAGGGTGTGACCCCAGCAGCATGGCGAACTTTGATGTCTCGCCATGAAGAAACAAGTTAGTATAACTCAATGAAATCCAGTCTGATCAGAACCAGACTTTACAGGGATGAGGTCAGACCCGCCCTGAACAGATTGATGTGCCCATTGTCAGGAATACGCAGAGCGCCACCTAGTGGCAACAGGAAATGTCATGTCTTTCACTTTGTTGTACTGATTTTCACAGGTTCATTGTGGCCACCTCAAAAGCGGTGAATATCACCATCAGTCCATCATGATGCTTCAGTGAGAAAATTGTGACTTTAAACTCAACGGCGCACCCTGGTGGCAACGCGGATCACCCTGAAAAATGAAGTGGCTTTTGAGGGGCTTGGAAAGTTTAAAAAGTCTTGAAATTTGGCCCACACCTCCAATGTGATGAGGGCTTTCTGGTCATATAATCATTTTCATTGAATAGCGCAAAATGGCTCCACAGCGCCCCCTACAAAATTTCAAAACATCAGCCCCTGCTCTGTGTTTTATCTATGACTCTGAAACCTGGTAAGCTTATAGAAGATATCAAGATGTACAAAAAAGTCTCTTGGAGCAATATCACAAATCCAACAGGAAGTCAGCCATTTTAAAATTAATGTGTAATTTTGGCGACATTTTCCCCTCCTTTCAGGCACCGTACTTTGACGAACTCCTCCAAGGGATTTCATCAGATTGATGCGATCTCCAGTGTGTGGAATCTAAAGACCTTTGTGATGTTAAATTGCGGAGCTTTTTACGTTCAGGGAAACGGGGTGGTCATGGCGGCACGTGGAGTTTCAAACACTTGCCAAAAAGCAGTAATCTGCTGTCACTCAAAAATACAATGTCTAATCTCTATCAAAGGTCGCAGGCATGATGAGACTCAAGCTCGGAAATGTTTGTTATGCCATTCGTCAGTAATGGTTAGAGCGCCACCTAGTGGGATGACTATAATCACGGTTGAATGAGATGAAATGTTAGCTGGTGGTTAAATGCATAAATTCCATCAATGTGACATCAGATCGGACGTGCTGGTTTTAGGTGTTGGGCTTGGCTCGACACGATGGCGTGCGAGGGCCCTCATAACGCTGCTTGCAGCTTTAATTTCTATTAGATCTGAAAATGTTGTGTAATACTACAACCTGAAACCACAAATAGATTGCGTTTGCCTGTACAGGAGATAAAGGAAAAGAATTTGACAACAGCTGTGAAATGGAATAGTCCAAATCACCAAAGTAAACTGGACCTTGGCTTGTTGCAGGGATCTGAAGTTAATAAATGTGAAGTGCATACACTCACACTTAGGACCATATAATAATAAATGTCCGTGATGTAAGTTGGACAGCACGCTAACGTCCTTACGTGACAGACCTCTGTATGCTTATATGGGTCTAAACCTTTCACTCCTTTGATTTTTTCCTCGTACTTTTTTCTTTTGCCTTTTTGTCAAGTCTGTCTTTGTACGGACCTGCCGTGTTCTCCGTCGTTTTGTACATAACTGTTTTTGGGGCAAATAAAATGCAAGTAGGGATTAAAACGGCAGAATTAATGATTACCAGTGCTGGAAATACTAGCGCTTGATGCAGTGTTTTGAGTTTGTTGCCACGGGTACCCACAAAGCAATACGTGAAAGTCACGTGGTCTGTCAATCTCTGTCGGACCATCTCTCCCTGTTCCTTACACCTCGGTACTCACCACTCATCCAACGTGTGAAACCTGCTGTGAGGACAATTAAAGTGTGGCCAGAGGGGACAGACGCAGTGCTGCAGGACAGATTCAAAAACACAGACTGGAATACGTTCACCCACACAGACTTGGACCAGTACGCCTCATCTGTACTGGATTACATCTCAAAAACTACAGACAGTGTCACCACCCAGAAATGGATCACCATGTACCCCAACCGAAGCCTTGGATGAACCGGGATGTTCGTCTCCTCCTGAAGGCCCGCAATACCGCTTTCAGGTCAGGAGATGCACACGCCTACAGTACAGCCAGGGCTAATCTAAAGAAGGGCATCAAAAAAGCCAAACACCATTACAAAAAGAAGGTAGAAGAACACTTCTCCAACTCCAACCCCCGACGCATGTGGCAAGGACTCCAGACCATTACAGACTACAGGACCACCAAACCCTCCCCCGCATCCTCTGATGCCTCCTTCCTCAACGAGCTCAACAACTTTTATGCTCGTTTTGAGCGAGGGAACCCCACAACCACAACCAAAACAGACATGACGCCAGACCACCAACCTCTGACTCTCTCCCCCACCGATATAGGAGCGGTGCTGAGGATTAATGTCCACAAGGCTGCAGATCCTGATGGCATCCCCAAGCGTGTTCTTAGAGCGTGTTCTGGGGAGCTTGCAGGAGTGCTCACAGACATATTCAATCTGTCCTTGGCCCACGCTGTGGTACTGGCCTGCTTCAAATCCACCTCCATCGTCCCGATACCCAAAAACTCCAACCCATCAAGCCTCAACGACTACCGCCCAGTAGGCCTCACCCCCATCATTACTAAGTGCTTAGAGCAGCTGGTCCTAGCACACCTCAAATCCTGTATCCCCCCCACCCTGGACCCCCACCAATTCGCATACCATCAGAACAGGAGCACAGAGGATGCAGTCTCCATCGCACTGCACTCTGTCCTCTCACACCTGGACAATAACAACACCTACGCCAGAATGCTGTTTATAGACTTCAGTTCAGCGTTCAATACAATCCGCCCCTCACAACTCATCAGGAAACTGACAGACCTGGGCATCAGTTCCCTCATCTGCAAATGGTTACTTGACTTCCTGACCAACCGCCCCCAGCATGTCCGGCTGGATAACCGCTGCTCATCTACAATCACAATGAACACCAGTGTACCACAAGGCTGTGTGATGAGCCCTTTCCTCTACTCCCTCTTCACCCACGACTGCAGACCTGCTGATGGTTCCAACACCATCATTAAGTTTGCAGATGACACCACGGTGATTGGCCTCATCAGTGACAACGATGAGACCGCCTACAGGGAGGAGGTGGATTGTCTGGCTGAGTGGTGCGACACAAACAACCTGCTGCTCAACACCGAGAAGACCAAGGAGCTCATCGTGGACTACAGGAGGAATGCTGACTCACATCCACCCATCTACTTAAAAGGGGACGGCTGTGGAGCGTGTGAGCAGCTTCAAGTTCCTGGCTGTCCACATCTCCGAGGATCTCATCTGGACGACCAACTGCTCCAGGCTGGTCAAGAAGGCTCACCAGCGCCTCTTCTTCTTGAGGACTCTGAGGAAGAACCACCTGTCCTCAGACATCCTGGTGAACTTCTATCGCTGCACATAACATAACTGTATAACAGTGTGGTATGGGAACTGCTCTGCCTCGTTACAGAGGGTCGTGAAAACTGCCCAGCGCATTGCCGGAGCACCACTTCCTGCCATAAAGGACATCTACAGGAAGCAGTGTCTGAAAAGGGCTGGGAAAATATCAAAGACCCCAGTCACCCATCACATGGACTCTTCACCCTCCTGCCCTCTGGGAGGCGCTACAGGAGCCTCCGGACTAAGACCACCAGGTACCGGAACAGCTTCTGCCCTAGAGCTGTCAGACTCCTGAGCTATCTGCCTCCTGACATCTGACCCACATTAAACACATGGACTGAACATACACACACCCACAACCACCCACACACACAATGGACAAAAACAAACAAATGGACAACTGTACCCTCAAACACACGATATTAACATGGACTGAACCACCACTCACAACCACTAGCACTTTATATAACCACTGTAGAAATTATCCACATATTTCACTTATCTTAACAGCACTACTGTAAATGCTGTATAGACAATCATTCTGTACGATACGATACTTATAATTCTACAACTGTTTACAACTGTTTATAACCTACATAGTTCATATTTCTGTATAGTTTTATATTTCATATTTCTGTATAGTTTTCATATTTATATCCTCTTCATAGCCTGTACATAGATTGTACACTCACTACAGCCTATACATACTTATAGTTATACCATATTCATAATATACCTTCATACCGTGTACATTGTAACATACCCATAATAGACCCATATTTTGTACCCTCATACCTATAACAAACCCATTTCTGTAATATATCTATATATCTATATTATTGCTAATATATTTATTGTAATATATCTATATTATGGCTAAAGTACTTCTGGATGGATGGTGTCTGTGAAGGTTCTCAGTCATCCAGGTCATCGTAGTCAAAGGAGTTTGCAAAGAAAACCGTCTGGACTTCTTTGAGTTGCTTGAAGACGTTTCACCTCTCATCCGAGAAGCTTCTTCAGTTCTAAGGTCAAATGGCCGAGAGTCCCAGATTTAAACCCAGTGGGAGTATCCCCCCAAAGAGGGACGACACACCCGCTTTCACACCTTGGCGCATGTGATTAGAGGATCACCAGGGGGTCCTTTGTCCCTCCTTGGGGGGATACTCCCACTGGGTTTAAATCTGGGACTCTCGGCCATTTGACCTTAGAACTGAAGAAGCTTCTCGGATGAGAGGTGAAACGTCTTCAAGCAACTCAAAGAAGTCCAGACGCTTTTCTTTGCAAACTCCTCTTCTGGATGGATGCAAACTGCATTTCGTTGCCTTGTACTTGCGACATGTGCAATGACAATAAAGTTGAATTCTATTCTATTCTATTCATATCCATGGAGGGGCGTACAAAACTCTGTAGGCTAGGCAACGACACCCTGACTAACATTAGGGAACCCAGGACATACTGCACCAGCACGGGGTCTGACAGTATGTCCAAGATGCATAATAATGCCTGGAGGATGAAGGAATTGATACCATTGACCGGCCCCCACACTAGCCTGACCTAAATCCAATAGAACAGCTTTGGGACACTATGTTTCAGTCCATCCGACACCCCCAGCTTACAACTCAGATGGTCCAGGAGCTGAATGATGCCCTGATCCAGATCTGGGAGACCCCCAGCACAAAACTGATTGTCTCATTAGGAGAATGCCCCAACAGGGCATGCATACAAGTACGTTGCAAACTACTGAGTAGTTGGTATGAATGTATAGACGTATAAATTGGGGAAAGTAGCATTTTGAATTGCTGCAAGGAAATGCAAAATGAATGAGCTTGTCTCATCATTTTTCACTTCATTTCTTGGGGTGTCTTTGGCTGATAATTTTCATTTCTGTCAATGAATGTGGCATCTTCTTACTTCAATTTGTGTTGAATTCCCTCCTAAAGTTAGTTCTACTTACTTTAAATGGTGTATTATGAAGAGAAAGTATTTTATTATATTCATTAGCCTGACTATGAGTTGCTGTGTGCTGTTTAGACTGGTTAAGTTGTATAATTCTGCATATTGCTGCATTTCATCATAAAAAATAATAATATTTTCCTTACATATAATTACATTTATTGTTATTCATGTGGTGCTTTATAATTCTATTCAGTGCCATATCCCCTACAGTAGGTTAATTTCCCCACACTCACTTCCAGCTCTGGTAGATAACGCTGGTAAACTAATTTAATAGAAGTGGAGTGATTTCAGCTTCTATGAATGATGAAGCTTTCCACATTCCAATTTTTTAGAGAGCTTCTCACATAAACATTAGCAATGATCTAGTAGGCCTATAAGCGTCTTTTCTCAGTTAGTACTTGTTTGTATTGTTTAGTCAAAGGATAAGTATCACTGCTCACTGACCAGTTTTAGGAGATGAGATCAATGTTTTATACCCAAGAACAAATTTGGAAATACATACTATGACATTTTAGAGTATGATCATTTAGAGTATGACATTTTAGACGATATGATCTTCATTAAAAAAACAAACAAACCCCAATATATAGAAATAAATGCACAAACGAAAAGAATAACAAAACAAGGGATAAAGTTAAAGTAAAAAGCACTGCTCGGGGTAATTAAATATCAAAATTGTGTAATATGTAAAGAAATCTTTGATGCTGATTCACTAAATGAGGAGAAAAGTGCATTAGACAAATCAATATTAAGATCATGTACAGTATAAGCTTATCTAGCTTCTCATGTGGAATTGCAGATCTTAGATTACTGGTATTTCTTCCCATAAACTTGATTCTGCTCATCTGGACGTAATGTCTTCAGTGGGAGAAAAGTTTCATCACTCATCCAGGTGACTTCTTCAGTCTCAGCTGACTGCAGCAGCAGACCGCTTTGGCAGCAGTTTTCCTTCTTCTCTCCTGGATCACCTGGACCTTTCTTCCCAGCTTTGACGAACATTCAGCTGGGATAACCACATTTACTCAGGGCCTTCTTGATGTGCTGTTCTTCTGCTTCTCTGGCCACTGTGTCTGTGGGGATGGTGTTCGCTCTGTGTTGTAGCGTCCTGATGACACCCATCAGTTGCTCCAGTGGATGATGAGAGTCAAACCTTAATTACTGATCCATATGCGTCGGCTTACAGTACACATCAACTTTTAAATGTCCCCCATTACTGATGGAAATCTCATGGAAATTTGGGGTTGCTGTTATGGTGCTATTTCAAAGGCCTATATTTTCAGATCATTTATTACATTAAACTATAAAAGGTGTTTTCACACTTACTTTTAGTTCTTCAAAAATACATTTTACTGCTTTCATTTATCATAAATTGTGTTTTCTTTTACCTGATTATACAGGATACTAAACCTGAGTTGTTTCTATTTCTTTAGCTTCTCACAGTTGCCTCAAGGCATCAGCTTTATTTACTAAAGTAATGTCATTTTAGCTTGATTACTAAGTTAGGAGAAAATTGACTTCTTCTGTCACTGCTGTGTATGGCTGAGTATGCTCATATTTCAGGTAATTTCACAAAAGCACACACTACACTTACACAAACCACCTTATTGTCTCACATAAGTTTTTTTTTTTTCAATTTCAACATATTTTATTATGTAAAATGTATTTACTTAATACATTTTACATAATGTGTGTGAAAAAGTGTTTGCCCCTTCCTGATTTCCTAGTGTTTTCCATATTTATCATATCTACATGTTTCAGATCATCAAACACATTTTAATATTAGACAAAGATAATCTAAGTAAATACAAAATGCATTTTTAAGTGATGATTTCATTAATTAAAGCCACATTCTTTGGAAAGCTGAGTTCAGTTTCACTAAACACACTCAGGCCTGACTACTGGCAGACCTGTTGAATCAAAAATCACTTAAGTAGAACCAGTCTGACAAAATGAAGCAGTGAGAGCCCCACTGGCTCTCTCACTGAACCACGGTGAGAGCCATTATCCACAAATGGCAAAAACATGGAACAGTGGTGAATCTTCCCAGGAGTGACCAGCCATCCAAAAAATAACTCTAAGAGCACATCGATAACTTATGCAGGAGGTCACAAAAGAACCCAAGAACAACATTAAAGAACTGCAGGCTTCACATGTCTCAGTAAAGGTCAGAGTTCACGATTCAACAATAAGAAAGAGACTGGGCAAAAATGGCTACTATGGAACAGCTTAAAGAGAAATCCACTGCTGATCTCATCTCACATTTGCCAAAAAAACCCATCTTGATGATCCCCAAGACTTTTGGGGAAATATTCTATAGACTGGCCAGACAAAAGCTGAACTTTCTGGAAGGTTTGAGTCCCATTACATCTGGCGTAACTCTAACATAGCATTTCAGAAAAGAAACATCATACCAACAGTAAAAGATGGTGGTTGTAGTGTGATGGCCTGGGGCTGTTTTGCCACGTCAGGACCTGGAAGAGTTTCTGTGGTAAACGGAAACACGAATTCTGCTGTCTACCAAAACATCCTTAAGGACAATGTCCAGCCATCAGTTGAAATGCATTTGGGTTCTGCAGCAGGACAATAATCTGAATAGGCCTGCACAATGAATCGAAAATTTATTGTCATCGCGATATCAGCCTGTGCGATGGGCCCATCGCAAAAGACTGCGTAAACTGCGATAATTGGGTACCTTAAAATGTTTACACACGTGCTTTAAAGAATTTACCAATCAAAGAAACCCCTTTACACATTTGACCAGTCGAATAGAGCCCTTCACGGCATTAACCAATCAAATGGATTAGAGTCCCGCCTCCTACGTAGGTGGGGAGTGAACAACGCTGCAGCAACGAGTCAGGGTTGTAATGGCTGAGAGCGAGACGCATGACGAGAATGCTACTGACTATGAACTCGTGGCTAAAAAACAGCAGTCCAACAGCCGTCTCTGTATCCGAGTTTTTCAAGTGGAACTCCTTATGAGAAAACGTCGAAGCGCTACAAAGAAATAACGGAGGCCATTACACATTTCTTGGCTAAAGACATGATGCCTATAAATACAGTTAGCAGAGAGGGCTTCACCAGTCTGATACATAAAGTGGACCGGAGATACCGCATCCCCTCACGAAACTACTTTTCCCATGTCGCCATTCCACAAATGTACGAAACATGCCGCAAGACCGTCATGTTTGAACTGAGCCAAGCTGAAAACTACACAAGCACTACAGTAAAGTTTCCTCTCCAGTTTTGACTTACATCATAACTACTTGGTGAGTGGTAAAATGATGAACAACTGCATTGAGATCATTTGCAGTATAATTTAAGTTATGTTTATTTAAAACTAATTATAGAGACCGGGAAGGATGTCTTTCAGAATTCAAGCCTCAGAAATTTTTTTTATGGGGGCAATGTTTCAATGTTAAAGTGCACTTTGTTGTTACACTGCTAATACAGCAGCTTTCTTTAAATAAAACTGTTGCAGTAAAACGGAAATTATGTATTCGTTTTGGGGTTTTTTTGCTATTTATTTTATCGCAAGTCATATCGTTATCGCAATATTGATCACAGTTATCGCACATCGTAGGTTTTCCTAATATCGTGCAGCCCTAAATCTGAAGCACACCAGCACCACCACCTCTGAATATCTTAATGCATGGTCAATCACCCAGGTAAGGAAATCCCCAAAAGTTGATGCTGTCCATCTGAACGTAGCATTTTCAGTGGGAGAAACGTTTTGTTACTCATCCAAGTGACTTGGTTGGGGTTGGGGAAACCTGCAATCAGCTGACACTGATGAAGTGACGAAATGTTTCTCCCACTGTAAACGCTACGTCCACATGAACAGAATCAACTTTTTGGGGTCCACCTCTTAGAGTGGCCTAGTTACAGTCCTGACCTGAATCTGACTTAGATGCTGTTGCAGGATCTTAAAAAGGCATTTCATTCTTGAAAACTCTCCAATGTGGCTGATTTACAACAATTCTGCAAAGATTCCTCCACCGTGTTGTAAAGAACTCATTGCCAGTTATTGCAAACACTTCATTGTGGCTGTTGCTGCTAAGGGTGGCCCAACGACTTATTAGGTTTAGGGAGCAATCACTTATTCACACAGGGCCATGTAGGTTTGGATTGTTTTCCCCCTGATCATAAACACCATTTAGAAACTGCATTTTGTGTTTACTTGTGTTATCTAATATTTAAATTTGTTTGTTGATCTGAAATATATAAATATATTTCAAAATATACAAATATACAAAAAAATAGGAAATCAGGAAGGGTGCAAACAATAAACACAGTGGTGTGAAAACAACACACTGTATTTATTTGTTCAGTTTTTGTTTTCTTTAGCACACATGCTTGTCAATATGTAACGGTACTCAGCTTTATCCAAGGAGATAAGACGTTTTCTACTGTGTATCTGAACATGTTGTGAATTGTAACACTGGTAACATTTTCCCTCACTGCATAATAGCCTGTCAGAATAACATAGGTGTTTTCACCCTAATCCATATAACTACAAAAGCATAAAAACAAAAGCTTTCTTTGTTAATCGCTTAAGCAGTAGACACATCAAAGCAATAAACATTCTGTACCATTGGTGAAAAACACAAAGATTTTTCTCCAGTTTACGCACATGGTTTCTGCTTACATAGAACCTTAAGTAGGTCATAAAAGCACTTTACTTTACACAAAATGTTTGCAGTCATGAGCAACCTGGGCTTTAGTATCTTGCCCAAGGGCAACTGGCATTAGGAGATGCCAGGAAGCGAACAGCCAACCCAGCAATTAACAGATAACATGCTTCTGTTATATGAGCCACCGCCACCTTTGTACATGGCTACATGTACACATATACAGACATGTTCTAGTTAGTTTTATACATTGTCAAATACAATGTACATGCATATACACAGAACAAAGACTGCTTTAAAACACATTTCCTCCCTCTGTACAGGGTAAATAGGACAGATCAGGAAAGAGAGAAGATATGAGAAGCAAAAAGGAGGAGAAGATCAGATAACTTACTGACGGAGGAAGTTGATGGGATAAATGGGAATAAATGGTGAAGAGGGCGATTGTGGCTCAAGAGTTGGGAGTTCGCCTTGTAATCGGAAAGTTGCCGGTTCGAGCCCCGGCTTGGACAGTCTCGGTCGTTGTGTCCTTGGGAAAGACACTTCACCTACCGCCTACTGGTGTTGGCCAGAAGGGCCGATGGCGCGATATGGCAGCCTCGCTTCTATCAGCCTGCCCCAGGGCAGCTGTGGCTACAACTGTAGCTTGCCTCCACCTGTGTGTGAATGGGTGGATGACTGGATGTGTAAAGCGCTTTGGAGTCCCTAGGCAGGACTAGTAAAGCGCTATACAAATACAGGCCATTTACCAAGAGGGGGGTTGTTACATTGACCCCCTGATGTTTTATCAGGAACTAAAAGCTGTCAATTGTCTTATTATATTTCAGCATTTGACATGCTGTTCTGTACATACAATATATAGCAGCATAAGCACTCAGGAAAGAGTGCTTGTGGATATGAATCTGATAACAGCATTTCATTAAATCTAACCTCCCACCTACCCCCCCAAGGATGTTCATGTGAATATTAAATCACTTACCTGCTGATCAAAGCATATTTTATTAGTTGAGTGGGCATATTACTGATAATAGAAAAATATGAAAGCGTAAATACAGCTCTTATTTATTTACTGCAGTTCAGTCGCACAGTGTGTCCATCTTTAACAGTGTGTGTATGTTAATCGTGGAATTTTACAATGTTCTATTAATTATTAAAATGTTTTCATTTTTGTTCATTCATAAATCCAAAACAACATACTTGTCATTGTACGTTAATTCACTGACTTGTATTTTTGATACGTATTTTTCTCAACATTTACCAAAGGACTGTATTATTGTAGGGTCTGCCTTACCATATAAAGCGCCCTGAGGCGAATGTTGTGATTTCGCGCTGTATAAATAAAATTGAGAATAATTTAACTGCTCTGGCTGTTTAAACAAGGCTACTACTTCGTATCTGTATAAAATCCATTTAAATTATGCCCAAGACGTCCAAAACCTCACTTCACCCACCTTTTCAGTCAGGCATAAACCGCTGTGACAATATTTCTTTACAAACAATGGACTGCACAACTGATGACATTTATATGTATATACCTATATAGTTTCTGTCCTGTAAGTCATTTAACATCACACGCAAGTGAACATACTCAAAGCTTATTGGCAAAGCAGAAAAATATTCCCAAAAATCACTCACCATTGATGTTCCAGAGAGGCTGAAGCCCTCCAACTCCGTTACTGTCGTTACTCATGATTCATGGCGCTGAACCGACAACAGCGAAGACGAGACTTTTCTCTCCCTTCTTTTCTCTTTTCGCTCTCGTCCACGTTGTTTTTCTTTCTCCAAGTTTTCTACCCACTATCACCCTTGTGTAGCCCTTCTAAAATGTTATCCTCCGCTCCGCTTTTCCGTCGAGCACACTCACAGTTCACATTATGGTCCTTCTGCTTCTGTTCTGCTTTCTCTTTAACCAGTTTTAATAGTGCAGTTTCCCTCCCTGGATGCTTTTTATTACAACAACAACAACAACAACAATAATAATAATAATAATAATAATAATAATAATAATAATAATAATAATGGCGACAGAAATAAATTAACAACTATCTTAGGCTTAACACCTATCCATATCCCAGGCTTCGCTCATTGATCTCCGGAAATCCAAAACATGCCCGCTCAGCTTCAGCGACAGGGCTCTCGTTCTCGCGCGCACCACACAGAGATTCGTTCTTTCACAGCCTGTGAAGAAGGAGCGCGAGAGAGGAAGAGAGACGGGGAAAAAGACTTGTGATGTCATGTCCTTCAGCCAATCCCCGTAAATAACTTGGCATTGAACGTTGACTCACAATGCTGTTATACCAAAATGTTAGTTTAGGGATGCTAATAAGTCACTCCTGAGAATTAGCTGATTAATATTATCTAGTCTATGTGAAATACTTTAATTCAAAAACACGAAATGTATTTATTTATTTATTTTTTACTAAATTAGTGATTAAGTCTGCAAAAGCTGGAGATAGGAAAGTAGAGAAAGGAGAGCTGTGATAAGAGCAGAAAGGAGTGGGGTAATGCATTTTCATGCATTTAGCTAACTAAAAAGAGTTTAGAAATGAGGCTGTCTATAACAAGCAACTAAAAACCAAATGCTATGTTATCAGTTTTCTTCCACAAGAAGTCAAAATCGTTTGCAAAAAATACCTCTCCAAACCATAGACTACCATAAACCCTTTGCTATAGCAACTAGCTATCTTTATTTCACTCATTTGAACTGAAATAGGTCCTATCCTTCAAAGGAGCCCCAACTGATGTTAAGCTGTCACTGTCAGCACAGTAAGTAGCTTTAATTGTGACAGAAAAATGAAACACACATATCCTACTGGTGTTGAAATAAATTAATAACTAAAATATTAGACAACAAAAGAACATGTGCCCCAAAAGTGGCCTCTTTCTCTGCTCCATCACCTTTTTCTGAGCAGTTCGGAGCATCTCAGCTGAACAACCGGGGTGGGCTGCTAATCACAAGAAGAGTGGAAATAAGAAAAATAATGATGACTAAGCTTTACAGCTTGATGAACTAGCAACTCGTGGAAATGACAATGCTACATGTGAAATACTTCAGTATTCTGGTAAGCAAAGTTAGCACATTAGAGCATATTCTATTAATAAAATGGTAATGTTAGATCCCTTCCAGCTAAAGGATATTAATGTTTCAAAGCCAGAGACTGCAAATGATAACACGTACCTTCCACGAACCAGCAAATGCTGGACAAAGCACTGGGATGATGTCATTAAGAAGTTATTGCCATATTCTATTACCTTGCAAAACAAAACCTTGCACTTTGTCATTACAATTCCTCACTTTGGAGCTACTGTTTGCGAGAATTTTACAGGCCTAAGAGACAAAGAAGTGCAGAGGGCAGACATGTGATAAAGGGAAAAACTACAAAAAATCAAAACAAAACAAAAAAAACACTGCTCATGCTGTGCAGCAGCCACAGCCTAAAGTTAATTATTGTAGATGTTCCAAAATTACGGAGGAGTGCTTGAGTCTCTTTGAGGTGCTTATATAAGTCTTATATATAAATATATACACTGCCAGTCAAAGGTTTGGACACATTTCATGGTTTTTCTTTATTTTCATGACTATTTACACAGTAGATTCTCACTGAAGGCATCAAAACCATGAATGAACACATATGGAGTTCTGTGGTAGACAAAAAAGTGTGAAGTAACTCATATTTTGGATTCTTCAAAATAGCCACCCTTTGCTATTTGCACCCTTTACTGCTTTGCGCACTTTGGCATTCTGCTTTGGCATTCTGTCGATGAACTTCATGAGGTCATCACCTGAAATGGTTTTCCAACAGTCTTGAAGGAGTTCCCAAAGATGTTGAGCACTTGTTGGCCCTTTTGCCTTCAGTCTGTGGTCCACCTCATCCCAAACCATTGTTTCAGGTGACTGTGGAGGCTCCCATATGGAAAAGATATATATAGATCTTATAAAGTTTGTATCTGTCTTGTGTGAAACTTGTATGAAAAGCATACAAGAGTTAAAGCAGATATAAGATCCCTTGAAAAATTATATAAATGAAACTCGTATGTTTTGGATACTTACTAAAACAATATATGAAAGTAATGAGAAAGTGGCCACTTTCATGAGTAAATCATATAAGCCTTATATGATTCACTATGAAGTAGGCCACATCTTATGCAAGTCTTTTATAAGTTTTTACTATTTCTTTTCCATATGGGCTAGGCCATCTGGCACAGAACTCCATCACTCTCCTGCTGTTGAAAATTAAATGATGATCCAACTACACACAAACCGGATGGGATGGCATGTTGCTGCAGGATGCTGTGGTAGCCAGGCTGGTTCAGTGTGCCTTCAATTTTGAAATCACATCACACCTCCTCCTCCATGCTTCATGGTGGGAACCATGCATGTAGAGACCATACGTTGACCTTTTCTGCGTCGCACAAAGACACGGTGGGTGGAACCAGAGATCTCAAATTTGGACTCACAGACCAAAGCACAGATTTCCACTGGTCTAATGCCCATTCCTTGTGTTTCTTGGCCCAAACAAATCTCTTCTGCTTGTTGCTTTACCTTAGTTGTGGTTTCTTAACAGCTCTTTGACCATAAAAGCCTGATTCACACAGTCTCCTCTGTCTCCACTGAGCACAGCTGTGACGTGAAAAGCATTTCATCATGATTCTCACTGAGCCAAGGGCTTGCAGCATTGTCCAAAAGCAAAAGGTGGCTACTTTCAGGAATCTAAAATATAAAACATATTTAGAGTTATTTATCAATTTTGTCTTTGCTACATAATTCCATATATCTTGTTTCATATATTAAATGTCTTCAGTTTGTATCTACAATGTAGAAGGTCGTAAAAAAATAAAGAAAAACCATTAAATGAGAAGGTGTGTCCAAACTTTTGACTGGGAGTGTATATAATTATATGATCGACAATGAGATTAGAGACTTTTAGATGACAATGAAACCATTTCTGCAGTAAGAGGCCTAAAACAGGAGATAATGTCGTGGAAATCCCTTCTAACTGTAGTCATTCAGTACAACATGTCAATATGTCTGCCCAGAGCCCAGAAGTGAGAATTGATGTGGTACAGCATGAGGTAAGATATGCTCTGAATTTCATCCAGAAAAAAACAAAACAAAACACCATCTTTCATCGGCCCAAAGTGATGATAGAAATATAGAAGAAGACTTGAAGATGACACTTCCCCTTCTGCCACATGAATCTGAAAACCAAATCACCAATTTTAATATGAGTCTAAAAATGCAGACTTTCCCCTGGTGGTAACATACACTGAACAGTTCAAGAGAGATATTCTCCTCCCTCTTGTGAACTCAGTACAGACATTAGGAAATGCTCAGTTTGATGGAGTAATTTCATACACTGTTGGGGTTTAAATATGGAAGTGAGGATATGAAACAGGCTCTCCAAAATGTCTGTGAAGGTTCTCAGTCATCCAGGTCATCGTAGTCAAAGGAGTTTGCAAAGAAAAGCGTCTGGACTTCTTTGAGTTGCTTGAAGACGTTTCACCTCTCATCCGAGAAGCTTCTTCAGTTCTAAGGTCAAATGGCCGAGAGTCCCAGATTTAAACCCAGTGGGAGTATCCCCCCAAGGAGGGACAAAGGACCCCCTGGTGATCCTCTAATCACATGCGCCAAGGTGTGAAAGTGGGTGTGGGACCTAATCAGCCAGGGTTTCGGGTGAGCTCATTGTGAAACCTGGCCCCACCTTGTCATGTGAATTCCTGAGGTCAGATGGCCCAGGATGTGAGTGGGCGCTAAGGCGTCTGGGGAGGGAACTCAAAACTGGATTATAGATGGCAGACAGTTGGTGTCGTAAACCACCGCCTCTGTTCAAAGATGGTCGCTCACAGTGGACATAGATGGCCTCTTTCACTCCTCTTTCAAACCATCTGTCCTCTCTGTCCAAAATGTGAACATTGGCATCCTCGAAAGAGTGACCTTTATCCTTAAGATGCAGATGGACTGCTGAGTCTTGTCCTGTGGAGGTGGCTCTTCTATGTTGTGCCATGCGCTTGTGAAGTGGCTGTTTGGTCTCTCCAATGTAGAGGTCTGGGCATTCCTCGCTGCACTGTACAGAGAGGTGAAACGTCTTCAAGCAACTTAAAGAAGTCCAGACGCTTTTCTTTGCAAACTCCTTTGACAGGCTCTCCAAAACCACTTAAAGATGGGCACAATATTTGGTGATGTGGATATTAAGGAGCATTTGACCAAAGTACAGTACTGTGCCTGTGAAAGAAACCACTGGTCTGTATGGTCTTAGTTTTTTCTACAGCAGCAATTTAGCTGAACTGTATCCCAACCTCAGCACTGACTCAAAACAAAAGCTCAAAAGTGCATCTGAGGTCAGGAGCATCTGTCACCTCTTGCCCAGATTTATTAGATTATTCTTGATATTCAAACACACGAGGGTGCAGTAATGATAATATTAAGTAAAGTAATGAGTTTATGCTGAGTAAAATATTATTTATTTTACTCAGCATGTGTAACCTGTCTAATTTCTTTCTTTCAGCATTTTGACATGTCCCATTCTTCTTTTAGGTAGTCAGTGAACTGTCCATGGTGCTGAAGATACAGTTTATAGGCAATGACAATTACTTTCACTTACTTTTCATTTCAAAACACAGACAAACCATCAGTACACAAAAGTAGGAAAATGACAAGGCTTCCCCTCATTCTATTCCAAAAACAGCATTATTTTATTATTATTATTATTGTTGTTGTTGTTATTATTATTATTATTATTATTATTATTAGTAATAATAATAATAATAATAATAATAATAATAACAATACATTTTATTTAAGACAGCGCCTTTCAAAACACTCAAGGACACTGTACACAAGCAATAACAACAACAAACATAACAATTTACAAAATAATAAGGATAAAAACGTTGAGCAAATAAATAAAATAAATTAAAGTAGCAGGATGGAAAAATTTATGTGGAATAGACCAATGTGAATAGGTGAGTTTTGAGTCTGGACTTAAAAAGAGGGAGGCAAGTCATGTTTCTTATCTCAGGAGGAAGGAGTTCCAAAGATGGGGGGCAGAGCAACAGAAAGCCCTGCGCCCCATGGTGGTTAGCCGGGGGAGAAGGAACGGAAAGAGAAAGAGAGGAGGATCTGAGACACCGAGAAGGAATGGTGATCTGAACCAGGTCAGACAGGTATAAAGGCGAGAGATGATGGATAGACTGGAATGTGTACAAAAGTATCTTGAAATTGATGCGGTATTTAACCGGAAGCCAGTGAAGCTGCTGCAGAGCAGGGGTGATGTGGTGCATAGAAGGGGTCCTGGTGATAATACAAGCAGCAGAGTTCTGGACACGTTGAAGCTTATGGACAGATTTTTGACTAAGACCAAAAAGAAGAGAGTTGCAGTAATCAAACGGTATGGCTCTTAGTATGAGTAGGAAAGTTTATATACTGTTTAAAACCAAAACTATCAAGACAAGATAAAGAGTCATTGGTAAGAGGATGATCACTTTTGTCCATATGAATGTTAAAGTCACCCAGGAGTATTATGTTGGGGGAAACAGTAGCCAGGTGAGTCAGAAGATCAGCGAAGTCATTTGTAAAAACAGAATTAGACTTAGGAGGGCGATAGATGACAGCTATCACAGTTGGAGCAGGGACTGAGAGTTGACAGGTAATGGATTCAAAAGAACTGAAAAGAGGCACAGACAGCGGCGAGACTTTCTAATTTTCGCGGTAGATTACCGCGACACCTCCACCACAGCCGGACTCACGGGGTTGGCAGGTGTAACACTAGGTTTACTAAACCTGCGCAAATTTGCGTAACTTCCCTAAACCCAACACCCCCTAGAATTACTGGGTTTTTTATTTTCTGGTGCAAGTCCCAAGGTGTTAAGCACCCCTGCTGAGATTTTCACAGGTCGTCAGCTCGTTTCTCCTCCAGCTTTAGTTGTGCAAACCACCCATTATCCTTGAGGCCCGGCACATTTGCATTTGTTCACTCAGAGTTGCTCAGATCCAAGTCAGGCCAAACCTCTGTGTTACAACTTTCAGAAATGCCTGCCGTACCTATATAAAATATCCCACACATTGACTGACCTGCAAATATAAAAGACACACATTCACACCTTCCTTGACTCTCAGCACAGATCTTCCATTGTTCCATTGTCACTGTGTATGTGACTACAGCACGCTGTGCATAAAAGCAGACCGACCCAGGCGGGAGAATCATTTCTTGTTCGCATTTCTGAGAACGCACATCAGGATGGCCTCCGTATCACTGCCATGCAGGAAGAACCTCTCTGCGCAACAGGCTTTGGCCTTGCTTCAGGAAATGGACGAAGCAGATTCTGATGGAGGAGAGGTTTCATTTGTCCAGCAGGCCACTGATACCTCCTCAAGAATCTGAAAAGGAGACGGAACAAGAACCCAACATGCCTCCACGGAAGAGGCCCTGTGGTACTGGGAAGCCCAGCCAGAGCCACACGGCAAAAGACGGCACTGTGTGGGTTGAGGAGGACATTGGAATGCCCAGTGCAGAAGCAAATCGCTTGTGCTTCTCTGCGCAAGCTGGACCCACAGACTCTGCTAAGGTTTGTCACTGCCATAGTAGAGATGATATTTATATAAACCCATTTAGAGTGAGTTTCATGTAAATTTACCATTCTCTATTTGTTTATCTTCCGACAGCGTAAGATTACAAGTGTGCTCCAAAGCTTCCTTTGCCTGTTAGACGTGGGAATGCTGCAGACCATCAGAGAGTGCACGGTACATTCAATTCAATTCAATTCAATTTTATTTATATAGTGCCAAATCACAACAAAAGTTGCCTCAAGGCGCTTTATATTGTACAGTAGATGGCACAATAATAAATACAGAGAAAAACCCAACAATCATATGACCCCCTATGAGCAAGCACTTTGGCGACAGTGGGAAGGAAAAACTCCCTTTTAACATCAAGCCCGCAGAACAGAGCCGGACTGGAATTTGTCAGTTCATGAACTGATGGCATTCATTTCAATCCTGTTTGTAAGAGCAATCATGTGTCCTGTTGGTGCCATTGTGGATTGCTGGTCAGAAGGATTTCTGGTGCCAGTAATCAAAGTATTAAATCCGGTTCTTTAGATTCTTTACAGCGAAAAAGACACGGCTCAAAAGTGGTCTTTTACTTTAAAATGATCTTTAATTTTACATATTCCGGAATATGGAGACCCAAGCACACGAACACAACCTCAGGTCTCAAGTACAAACAGGAAGCCTAGTTATATTTATATACTCCATCTTGACGTCACACACACTTTACGTTTCGATCAAACACTCTGTTTAGTTTCACTTTGGCCTGCAAAAGCATGCTTCTGCAAAAGCATGTGGTTTCCTGTCAGTCCTGTCGGCACAAACTGTACTAAGAGTTGGGCCTTTATTATATAAACCAATATAATCAGCATATTAGCATTTAAGATTATATATTCAAACTCAACAGTTCCCCCTTTTTGTGTTTCCCCAAGAAACACAACATAATTCCTAATTTTATCCCACTAAGTTTTTCTTCCATCTTACAAGCTAAAATATAACAAAACACGTTATTCTAAACAAAACCAATCCTTTCAGTTGCCCAAACCTATCTGTCCCCTCAACGGGTTGTATGTTTTCAATGTTTCCTTATTATTTTGTCATAATTACTTCTATCCACAACAAATAAATCAAACAAATAAGCTGTGACCTGTCCTAAATCTACTTCCTCCAACCCCTTTTCACCCAGTTTAATTTTCTTTCAATCCCCATTTAAAACTATTC
This sequence comes from Oreochromis niloticus, assembly GCF_001858045.2. Classification (NCBI taxonomy): domain Eukaryota; kingdom Metazoa; phylum Chordata; class Actinopteri; order Cichliformes; family Cichlidae; genus Oreochromis; species Oreochromis niloticus. The sequence continues at coordinate 2,313,200 of NC_031986.2, forward strand.
CTGACTTCCCTCAGTGCTCCCTGCAAACCCCAAGAAAGATATAATTAGCTTTTCCTATAATATCTTGTCAACCTTTTCTAAACATCTATCTTAAAACTTAGGCCTAATTTCTTCGCCCCCTTTAACAGGTAGCTCATATCTTTTATGCCCACATTTAACCTGTGTCTAACGAGCTTTTAGTCTCCTAAACAACACATTTTCTAGAACTCTGGTTCTCTGTGGACAAATTGTCACCAGTACAATACATGCATAAATTTCAAAACCACAAATCTTCTGTTGACAACTTTTGACACATTTAAAAACATCAAAGGAATTTGCAAAGAAAAGCGTCTGGACTTCTTTAAGTTGCTTGAAGACGTTTCACCTCTCATCCGAGAAGCTTCTTCAGTTCTAAGGTCAAATGGCCGAGAGTCCCAGATTTAAACCCAGTGGGAGTATCCCCCCAAAGAGGGACAAAGGACCCCCTGGTGATCCTCTAATCACATGAGCCAAGGTGTGAAACCTGGATGACCTGGATGACTGAGAACCTTCACAGACATATTTAAAAACATCATTTTCTCCATCTCCACGCCAGGTGCTCCCTGTTGAACTTCCCACTTTCGCTTATGTCCGGAACAGCAGACGCACGTCCTAGAACAAACTGTCACTTATACAAGCACAAAATGCAGTTACAAGCAAAATATGTTTGAACTCTTACCTAGAAATGAGTCTATCTTTTCTGTGTGTGTGTGTGTGTGTGCGTGTGTATGTGTCCACCTCAGATGCACTCAGTTTCACCTCTCACCTCTTCAGCTAAAACTTGTAACCTATCCCCCAGACAGAAGGCCAGCACGTACACAACTGAAACTATATGTGTAATATATTAAAGAAATGTTTTACTTAAATGCCACTACTCAAAGCTTAATAAAAAGGATATAAACAAAAAGGTTAATATGTGATTATGATAACACCTGTAATACAAGTTTTAACGCAATGCCAACAGCTTCAATAAATGCTTTCATGAAATTATGATTAATGCAATGGTAATGATGATGGTTATAAATAGTAGCAAAGGGGAAAGGTTGGGTTCAGTCTCATAAAACTGACACCGCCCTGTGGATAGCACAGGGTAGAAGGGCGTGTCAGCAACCACCCCCGAGTCTAGTACCAGAGAAAGCTTTGCAGTTCTGTGATAATGGGGAATCAGCCCACAAAACTCACTGCTGACGAGCAGTGGCTAGAAAAGAAATGTCCAGGCGCCGGACAAATTAGTGCTTGTAGATGGAGAAAGCCTAAGAAAACAAAACATCCCACGATACATTCACCCATATCAGGAAGAACATAATAATCCCTCCTCAAGTAAAAGATTAGAGATCAAAGTTTAAAAGGGGCTGGATACAGACCCAACTGAATACATATAAATACAAGAGGAATGCATAGTGGAATAAACAAAAGGTTAAATTAAATTAGAGCTTATGTCTACTATATTCAAAATAATAATAGGAAGGATAACAACCTGGAAATTGGTATTACCAAATTTACAGGTTGAGAAGAAGCTCAAAGGACAGTTAATGTCATGATGAAGACCGACAGAACATCGTGGACTTGAAGAACTAATAGCAGGCAAAAGACAGTGCAAATAAAATAAGACTGACTGACGACTCCAGAAGCAGAATGAAAGAAACCACGTGATAAAACATGCACGGGGAAACTGCAGGCTGGTAAAGAACAGTGTGACATGACTGTTCGAAGGCACTGAACATGATATTTTGCCGGGCTGGAACCTAACTTAAAAGAAGAATACTGAAAGATCAAAACAGAGAAGAAACAGACTGTGTTTGTTGCAGCTTTGAAGGCCACACAAGGACACTGTGAAAAAGGGACGAGGACTGATGGGAGGTGAAGCAGGACAAGTTCGACTGCGAGAATACAGGATATAATTGGATTGAAATTGAAGCCTGAACTCATGATGGTTTAGAGATGTCCACCACGTCACAAACATTAGAAAAGGTAAAAATAATGAAAGAAAATAACTGACAACTATATTAATGAATAGAAAACACACATACACAAATTGTTATATGTGAAATTATTTTTGGAAAGAGTCAGAAGTGAGATAGTTTGAATTTAGAACTCAGTGATAAGATGCATGAATTAAACCTTATTGTAACAAATACTTGCAATGAAGAAAGCAGCTTACACTCAATTAACATGAACGCAAGGAACACGCTTACATTTATACACTTGTACACATGACATAATGGGTATTTCTGACCAGAGAGAGAGAAATGGGTCGTTTAAGCACCAAATAATAATGAAAATGTCTCAGTTGTGTTATTTTTAGTTGCAAAGCAGACCTGGACCACATGCAGCTGTCTGTGAGCTCAGTTTTTTTCCTCACACTTCTGCTTTGTTTCTGGCAGCAGTTTTTCTTTTTGTGTCCTGACTCATGTGTGTAAAGCCTTTATGCCATAGGCAATTTGTTTTTGTTTAAGTTTGTTTGTTTTGTTGGCTTGAAAAACAAATTTGTGATCATACTTGTGGATCACAATGACACATAATGATTAGGCATATGATTTACTAATGTCTAGTTTTAGAGCTGTAAGCAATGCAAAGTTTTTTTCCTAACTTAAAAGTTTGAAATATGTAAGATGTGTGAGTTCTTTGAAAAAATAGAAATGACCTAAATGCCTTAAGTAAAAATGTAGTGTTCTCAGGTGGTAACTGGCGTCTCACTACTGGCAACGGCTCTGCTCATCACACTATCCACCCAGGAAGAAGGAAGAATTCAAACTCTGGACAACTGGACAAAAACCAAGAAATAGACGCTCTCAGAATTGCTGTAATACAACATCGTGTAGCACTGCACATGATCCTGGCTGAGAAAGGAGGATTGTGTGTCTTATTCAACACCACATGCTGCACTTACATACCAGATAATGTACATTCTTCAGACATGACTTCAGATTTTAAAGAGACTGTTGATTGTCGTTGGACTTTTCCTGATTTTATTTTGTTTTCTTTATTTCTTTATTCCTTGTTTAAAAGCTGTAATTTCACAGATGATAAGTTTATCATTCGCAGCGTACGCAGATGTACTTCATGTAAGATCATGAAGACTTCTTTTCCTATTTGTCAGATGAAGATGAAGTGTAACTAATGATGTAGTAACTGAGAATGTGAAAGACAAGTAGTTACTCACTGATGAATTGTACATTTCATTTCGTGATCAACAGGAGGGAATGTCAAAGGAAAATCGTGTATTTTGTGATCAGCTAACATGAAATGTATTCTTTTATTGATCATTAAGCACATGTCTATGTGACTTTTCACCTAATAACTTTTGACATGAACTCTTCTGTGATAAACAACTTACAGTTTCCTCTTTCTGTTTTGGAACATACAGACTTAGAAAAGGGGAACCTCAGCTCTGAGTTCTGAGAATAACTCTGTTATCTTTGTACACACACACACACACACACACACACACACACACACACACGCACACACACAGGTCCTGTACTCAGGGCCTGCTTATCTATCACACCATCACTGCTTGCTAAGCAAAAGCAAAGCAAAATGTTTTTCACCTCTACCCCACAAATCAATCTACATAATATTTATGTCCGTAAGTGTGCATTAAAAAAAACTGTTGCCAGTGCAAAAGTTTCCAAGCAAACTGTGTCTTAACTCTCACCTACAAATGAACCTTCATGTTATGTATGTCTACAAGCTTTTTGTTTTTACATTGACCCTTGTGTCACCTTTCACAATAGATCTCAAGAAAATCATTATGACCGCTTATTCTACTAAAACATCAAACAGAAAACAAACATTTTCAATCAATTAAGTTTAAGCATACAAGCAATTACTTATGCGTAAATTTTATCATAACCAAAACAAACTCCCACCAGGTCCTACCATGATCATAAAGCCCCTTATTTCAAATTACACCCCAAATCCCCCTTCTTGACACACCTCATGTGTCAAATATAACATGTTCTTGATACAGCATATTCTAATTTCATTTGCTCCTCTTAATGTAACAATACATTCTAATTATACTTTATCAGACTTAACCAAAATATATTCTTACTTTGCTCCTGTTGTAAAGGAAAACCTTGGTCACTTCGACAAGCGTTTGTTATTCTATAACTGTATTTTATATGAAGAGTCTAGCAATCCCCTATGTGACTCATAAATATTACTTTGGTTGTAATTATTTTCCTATATAAAATTTAATTCACTTGTACAGCGGCCTCTTTTGTTAGTGGTAACATGAATTATATCAAAAAGTTTCTCCCCTTTTGCATTTGGCATTTTCACAACAATATAATTTACTACCATAAAATAAACCCCATCAATAACACAGAATTTACTTAAAGCGAAGACCAGCAACCCAAAATCAGCAACCCCAAAAGATTAAAATTAAGTCTGCAGCTCCACACTCATGTGAAACTACACTCTTCCCCTATGGTCTCTCTCCTCCTCGTGCCAAAAGCAAAACAAAGCAAAGGAAAGCATCCCCTTTCTCTCCCCAACTTAGTCAATTGTTTGTCCCCCTTTATTCATTCTAACGTTGGTCCAGTTGTCAGTCCAGTCACAGTCCAGTCACCCACTCACTCACACACATTCACTCAAAAGAAAAACACTTGTCTATCATTTTAGTGTGGATTGACACGCCGCAATCCTTTTAGACCGGAACTCCAGGTCCCCGCCGGTGGCCTTCTCCTCAGCCAATTGCAATCTGAAAAAGCCCACCTTACCTTTATTCTCCCGAAAAAAACGCTGTTAATTAATTGTTGCAGGCCTGCTTACAAAAAATGAGAAAAAAGAGAGCTGATTATTAGCTCATCAAAACACAAAACATAATCACCTGACAGGTTTCCTCTAAGTGCACTGTTACAATTTTAAAGGGCCCAATTCTAGACATGTCCATGTTTACTAAAACTCCCCCTATTAAAATAAAAAACAAAAAACAAAAAAAAAACAACCCAAACCTAACTGACACAATCAACCCATCACTCAAACAACAACCCCAAAGATCTTAGACAGACAAAAATTTTACTTATTAATCTATCGATATGCTATGGAGATTAGAACTTCAGGGCCACAAAAGTTTTGCCCTACTCTTGGTTTAATTAATACTTACATAGTCTGAAATCAGACTTAAAATCGCTCCTTCTGTTCATTTTCCCCACATCATATCTAGTTGTTGGCCTCAGATTCCTGAGAGTCCGAGGTCAACTGACATAATTTCACCTGCTAAATACACAGAAAATCTTGTTAAAAGCCACACAGTTTCCACACAGTAATGTTCCCCTTTAAGCACTTTAACATACTTAGATTTAGCATAAGATATAAACCCGTTATAACAATGTATCATCACTAAATTATACATTTCTTGTCCAACTCTGCACTTCTGAACAGACCTTGTTTCCTCCATTTGACGCCTCTGACACACATACAGACAGGAAGCTTCTTTCTCTCTACTCATTTCAGCTAATTTGCATACTGAGTCACATCTCAGGAAGTCACCGTGACAAGAGAAAGGCATGTTTAAATCTCACCACATTATTAAATTATTTTATTTTCTTCCTACAGTAATCACCTGTTTTGTTCAATCGACACAAGAGCACTTCCAATTCACTCTTTTAAAACTACTTCAGGGTTTAAATGTGCTAAATTCACACTACTTCAACACTCATAGACACACTCACATGCTCAACAAACTGTCTAATCCTCATGAGCTCTCTTATATTTGTAAGGTTAATGCATTTTCTGTTTGTGTGTGTGATTTTGTAAATGTTTCTTTTTTGCAGTTTTCAGACTCCTTTACAATTCTCCACTTAAACAGTCAGTTTACTGTTTCCCAAATTTGCTAACCCAAATTTTGATTTCCCACCTTAAATAACAGCATCCCTTGTCTTCAGCCAGGAGTCAGAGCTTGCTTGTCACGTTTAGGAACACATGGCTGTAAACAATTCAACCAGAAACTTGCTGAACATTTCTAATCATGTTAACCTATAACTTTCTTCCGACCGCTGCATGTGGAAAATTGATCCAGGTCTGCTTTGCGCCTGAAAATAACACAACTGAGACATTTTCATTATTATCATTAGTGCTTAAACAACCCGTTTCCCTCTCTTTCCGGTCAAAAATACCAATTTATTTCATGTATTCACATTGATAGTGTAGGCGTGTTCTTCATTGCGTTTACGTGGTCATGTCAATTCAGTGTAAGCTGCTTTCTTCATTGCATGTGTATATTAGAATCAGGTTTAATTCATGCTTTTCACTGAGTCCTGAATTCAAACTATCTCACTTCTGATTCTTTCCAAAAATAATTTCACATGTAACAATTTGTGTATGTGTGTTTTATATTCATTAATGTAACTATTAGTTATTTCTTCTCTTTATTTTTACCTTCTTTTTGTTTACCTCTTTGTTGTGACGTGGTGGACATCTCTAAACAATCATGAGTTCAGCCTTCAATTTCAATCCAATTATATCCTGTATTCTCGCAGTCGAACTCGTCCTAGCTTCACCTCCCATCAGTCCTCGTCCCTTTTTCACAGTGTCCTTGTGTGGCCTTCAAAGCTGCAACAAACACAGTCTGTTTCTTCTCTGTTTTGATCTTTCAGTATTCTTCTTTTAAGTTAGGTTCCAGCCCGGCAAAATATCATGTTCAGTGCCTTCGAACAGTCATGTCACACTGTTCTTTACCAGCCTGCAGTTTCCCCGTGCATGTTTTATCACGTGGTTTCTTTCATTCTGCTTCTGGAGTCGTCAGTCAGTCTTATTTTATTTGCACTGTCTTTTGCCTGCTATTAGTTCTTCAAGTCCACGATGTTCTGTCGGTCTTCATCATGACATTAACTGTCCTTTGAGCTTCTTCTCAACCTGTAAATTTGGTAATACCAATTTCCAGGTTGTTATCCTTCCTATTATTATTTTGAATATAGTAGACATAAGCTCTAATTTAATTTAACCTTTTGTTTATTCCACTATGCATTCCTCTTGTATTTATATGTATAGTTAGGTTCCAGCCCGGCAAAATATCACATTCAGTGCCTTCGAACAGTCATGTGACACTGTTCTTTACCAGCCACTGTGCATGTTGCATCACGTGCTTTTCATGCTGCTGCTGCAGTTGTCAGTCAGTCTTGTTTCATTTGCTCTGTCTTTTGCCTGCTGTTAATTCTTCAAGTCCACGATGTTCTGTCGATCTTCATCAGGAGATTAACTGTCCTTTGAGCTTCTTCTCAGGGTCGAGACAAAGTGAGAGGTCAAGCTATAAATTTTAGCCAAAGACTGGCTTATTTTCCCAATTAATCTATGCTTTTGCCGCTGTACTCAAGATTCCAGGTTGAGAGAAATCCACCTGTATTGACACACTAAAGCATACAATTAATATCCTTTTATCACTTTTTCTTAAGACATTCCTTCCTCAGTCTCTCTGATCTCACACTACACACATCAACCAGTTTCCTTTTATGGGCATGCAAAGTTCCTCTCACACACACAGCAGTGCAGTATTTTTCTGTTTCTCTTTCCTGTTTCTACAGATTAATCAAACTCTTGTTTTATATATTTACAGTCTATAAACCCTCTTTAGTTCTACTAAGTCTTGATCTAAAAACACCCTTGTTTCATGCACACACTTTTAAATATACTAAGCTCTTTGGTTTTTGCAAGCACTCATATCACACTCTTCAGCGTCTTCAGACATCATGACAATTAACAATTTTCCTCACACACATCACCATTCTTTCAGTCCATTTTCTAGCATCATCCATGCAATACTTTCATCAGCATGTTACACTCCTCCCTGAACTTCCTTAAAAAAAAAAAAAATCATCTCACCCACACACACACCATGCCCTCTTTCTCTCAACACAATGTGCACCTTTAATCATTCATCCAAATAACAATTTTACACTTCATTTATACATTCACACATTTATATATATAACAAAAGACTGCCAGTAACTGCCAAGATAAATTATTTCCATTACCATATTACCTCTTCATTTCCATATCACATTTTCCAAACCTCAGTACCGGTACTCCTAACTTTTCGACCACTTTAAAAGCCTCTAAGGCCCAGGTTCGCCCACCTTCCTGGTCAATCACCCCGCTTCAGGAACGCCCTCTTCGATAGCGGTCAAATTTCTAGGCCCTAATTAATTTATAACCGCTTCCCGCGGCTGGACAGGAGGCTCCACCTCCAGTGTCTAAGTATCCCACTTGCGCCTTACAGCTTTACTTAAAGCTCACCTGTCAGTCACGTTGAATGGTCACGGCCGGGCCCCGCCCTGTCGATCAAACGGTGCAAGTAAAGTGGTGCTTGACCACTGATTATTAACGACTGTCCCTACCTGTCGCGGGTATCACCCGGATGACCCTGTCGCCGCAGGAAATTGCAGCGCGTCCGCCGCAAGATGGAGCCATCACACTCAGAACATTTTGCACCCCTAGGAAGTCCAACTTCCCGTCCTACAATTTATTTAAACACATTTAAAAGCATCACTGTGGACTCTAACCGCCAGTTTGTTATCTGATGCCCAGGTCCAACCCTATAATCAATGTGGGAATAAAATTCCCTGACCAAATACCCTAATCTAATACCTCTTTTCTTGGCTGACGTAACAAACACCCATAACACACCAACTTCAAACATAAGTCACAACAATTAACAATCCACCCCAATATTAACAACAATGAGTCACCTGAAATCTACTTAACAGATTTTACAATTAAATTAAATTTCCACTAGTGAGCCAATTTAATGGTAACAATCATCAATTCAGTGGACAACTAATTTAGAATTCATCCAATGTGCACAATTTTCAACAGGCTTGCGCTTACCTATCAGAAAAGTAAAGTTTGGGGATATTTGATGAAAGCTGGTCTGTTGTCCACCTCATATCAGATCGTACCTTAAGGTCCAAATTAGTCCCCTCAGCCGCACAAGAATCCGGGTCACTGGCACCAAGTATTAAATCCGGTTCTTTAGATTCTTTACGGCTCAAAAGACACGGCTCAAAAGACACGGCTCAAAAGTGGTCTTTTACTTTAAAATGATCTTTAATTTTACATATTCTGGAATATGGAGACCCAAGCACACGAACACAACCTCAGGTCTCAAGTACAAACAGGAAGCCTAGTTATATTTATATACTCCATCTTGACGTCACACACACTTTACGTTTCGATCAAACACTCTGTTTAGTTTCACTTTGGCCTGCAAAAGCATGTGGTTTCCTGTCAGTCCTGTCGGCACAAACTGTACTAAGAGTTGGGCCTTTATTATATAAACCAATATAATCAGCGTATTAGCATTTAAGATTATATATTCTAACTCAACAAAAGAGACAATGCCCTGAGATAGATTCATTTCAATTATGCAACACCTTCAATATGATGACAGGGACAAGCGGGCAGAACAGGTGAAAACAGACAAATTTGCGGCGATCTCCGACATCTGGACACGCTTCAACGAGAACTGTGCTAAGAGTTTCACTCCAGGAGAACACATGACCATAGATGAACAGCTGTTCCCTACCAAGGTTCGTTGTCCATTCACACAGTATATTGCAACCAAGCCAGACAAATTTGGGATCAAGTTCTGGATGGCCACGGATTTGGACACCAAATATGTCTGCAGTGCATCTGCTTACTTGGGAAAGGACCCCAGTTGTCAGAAGGGAGAGAGGCTGGCAGAGAACGTGGTCATGAAACCGATGGAGCCATTTTTGGATGATGGGAGAAATGTCACAACGGACAATTTCTTTACTTCACTGTCACTGTTGCACAGACTGCTGCAGCGCAAAACAACGTTACTGGGTACGGTGAATAGTGAACGGTGAACAGAGGCAGGCTGCTGAAGCTGCTGCAGCTGCTGTGCCAGGGACTGTAAAGACAACGCAATGCCAGGTGCAAGAGAGCTGCAACAGGAATCGCAGCAGGTTTACCTGTGCAACATGTCAGAAATTCACCTGTGCCAAATGCAGGGATGATGGACACTGGGTCTGCAAACGCTGTAAAGTTTGAAAAACTTTGAAATAAAACAGACTTGTGTACCCATATATTGTGAATGTGTGTCTTTTGTATGTAGGTTGTAACACAGAGATTTGGCCTGCCTTGGATCTGAGTAAACAAATGACAATGTTGCACAAACACACATACACACACGCACACACACACACACACACACACACATACACAGCAAATCTGCATTTATTTGTCCCACAAGTGGAAAATCTGCATTGTCATTGCAAAAAAGTGGACAGTGCAAGACAAAAGCAGCTAAATAAAAACTGTACAAAGAGCACGGTATAGAAAGTGCACTATACAAACAATCTGGAAACATAAACCCAGTTCGGACGCCAGGTCAGGGGGGAGATATCATCACCCCCACCCGAGATTGGGTACACAGCCCCAAGTGCGATAGGAGAAGGATCGTTGAGTGCGAGAGGAACTGACCTGAAAAATAGGATCATGGCCAAGCTTGAAACCTGGATCCCCGTAGCCGGATTGACAAGAACTAATATTGCATATGAGAAATATTGCACATAGAAACTACCATGGTGTATTGTACGCTGCAGGTAAGGAAGGAAAGTAGCCTTGCAGGGAAGGAAAGACCTGAATCTCTCATGGTTGGGGTTGGGGAGGGTGTGTTTGCACAACAAAAGCAGGAGAACAATGGAGCTGAAGACCTGTGAAAATCTCAGCGGGGTGCCAAGAGGTGTTAGGGTCGGGGGAATTTACGCAAATTTGCGCAGGGCTAGTAAATCTAGTAGTAGGGACTTGCACCAGGGAAAAAAAGGCTCAGTAATTCTAGTGGTAAACAAACCCCGGGGGAGTGGAGTCGTTGAGCTGGGAAAAGTCATTGGGCTGTTGCCACATCTCAGCCAAACAGAAGAAGTCAAACTTACGGTCAGTAATGAGATCCCGGACAAGATGTCCCTTGTTTGTAAGCGAGCGGATGTTAAGGAGGCCGAAGTTGACATCGGTGGTGTCAGACTGAACAAAAGTGTTAGCCGCCCTGGGCAGGCTGGCTAAAACACTGTGGCCAGCAGTCCTGTCGAAGTTCTGTGGGGAATGATGAGAGGTGGACCGGAAGGATTGTATTGGTTTAGAGTTGTCATGATGAAAGTTTCGGCGAGAGCCCCAGTGGATATACTTGTGGCGAGGGAGGAATGCGATATCCGGGTGGAGATGAAGCACCGCCGGCGGTGGAGCAGGCAGATGGAAACGGAGTCAGAGAAACTCGGCAGCTGTATAGTGGTAAAGTCCAGCGCCAGTCCACATCGCAGACGGAGATATTGGTAAGCCAAACAGCCAGGTGAACGAGTCTGTGGGAGACCGTAACCAAAACAGTCGATCAAGGAGAGCTAAACCCAGATACTCCGGTGCTTGTGAATTTCGCCAGGTCACCAATAGTGTCAATATAGAATAGAATAGAATAGAATAGAATAGAATTCAACTTTATTGTCATTGCACATGTCACAGGTTCAGGGCAACGAAATGCAGTTTGCATCCATCCAGAAAGTGCTTTAGCCGTGATATAGGTATATTACAATATATATTAGCAATAATATAGATATGTAAGTATATTACAGAAATGGGTCTATTATGGTATGTTATAATGTACACAGTGTGAAGTATGTTATGAATATTCTATAACTATAAGTATGTACAGGCTATGAACAGGATATAAATATGAAATAAAAACTATACAGAAATCTGAGATATACAGTTATACAGAAATGTGAACTATGTAAGTTATAAACAGTTGTAGGATTAAAAATTATCGTATGTACAGAATGATTATTTACACAGAACTGTACAGTAGTGGTAAAGTGCTAGTGGTTGTGGGTGAAGTGCTAGTGGTTGTGGGTGTGTGTATGTTCAGTCCATGAGTTTAACGTGGGTCAGATGTCAGGAGGCAGAGTTCAGGAGTCTGACAGCTGTGGGGAAGAAGCTGTTCCGGTACCTGGTGGTCTTAGTCCGGAGGCTCCTGTAGCGCCTCCCAGAGGGCAGGAGGGTGAAGAGTCTATGTGCTGGGTGACTGGGGTCTTTGATGATTTTCCCAGCCCTTTTCAGACACCGCTTCCTGTAGATGTCCTTTATGGCAGGAAATGGTGCTCCGGCGATGCGCTGGGCAGTTTTCACGACCCTCTGCAACGCCTTCCGATCCGAGGCGGAGCAGTTCCCGTACCAGACTGTTATACAGTTGGTCAGGATGCTCTCGATGGTGCAGTGGTAGAAGTTCACCAGGATGTCTGAGGACAGGTGGTTCTTCCTCAGAGTCCTCAAGAAGAAGAGGCGCTGGTGAGCCTTCTTGACCAGCTTGGAACAGTTGGTCGTCCAGACGAGATCCTCGGAGATGTGGACTCCCAGGAACTTGAAGCTGCTCACACGCTCCACAGCCATCCCCTTAATGTGGATGGGTGGATGTGGGTCAGCATTCCTCCTGTAGTCCATGATGAGCTCCTTAGTCTTCTCAGTGTTAAGCAGCAGGTTGTTTGTGTCGCACCACTCAGCCAGACGATCCACCTCCTCCCTGTAGGCGGTCTCATCGTTGTCGCTGATGAGGCCAATCACCGTGGTGTCATCTGCAAACTTAATGATGGTGTTGGAACCATCAGCAGGTCTGCAGTCGTGGGTGAAGAGGGAGTAGAGGAAAGGGCTCATCACACAGCCTTGTGGTACACCGGTGTTCATTGTGATTGTTGATGAGCAGCGGTTATCCAGCCGGACATGTTGGGGGCGGTTGGTCAGGAAGTCCAGTAACCATTTGCAGATGAGGGAACTGATGCCCAGGTCTGTCAGTTTCCTGATGAGTTGTGAGGGGTGGATTGTATTGAACGCTGAACTGAAGTCTATAAACAGCATTCTGGCGTAGGTGTTGTTGTTGTCCAGGTGTGAGAGGACGGAGTGCAGTGCGATGGAGACTGCATCCTCTGTGCTCCTGTTCTGGCGGTATGCGAATTGGTGGGGGTCCAGGGTGGGGGGAGACAGGATTTGAAGTGTGCTAAGACCAGCTGCTCTAAGCACTTAGTGATGATGGGGGTGAGTGCTACTGGGCGGTAGTCATTGAGGCTAGATGGGTTGGAGTTTTTGGGTATCGGGACGATGGAGGTGGATTTGAAGAAGACCGGTACCACAGCGTGGGCCAAGGACAGATTGAATATGTCTGTGAGCACTCCTGCAAGCTCCCCAGAACACGCTCTGAGAACACGCCCGGGGATACCATCAGGACCTGTAGCCTTGTGGACATTGATCCTGCTCAGCACCGCTCCTACATCGGTGGGGGAGAGAGTCAGAGGTTGGTGGTCTGGCGTCATGTCTGTTTTGGTTGTGGTTGTGGGGTTCCCTCGCTCAAAACGAGCATAAAAGTTGTTGAGCTCGTTGAGGAAGGAGGCATCAGAGGATGCGGGGGAGGGTTTGGTGGTCCTGTAGTCTGTAATGGTCTGGAGTCCTTGCCACATGCGTCGGGGGTTGGAGTTGGAGAAGTGTTCTTCTACCTTCTTTTTGTAATGGTGTTTGGCTTTTTTGATGCCCTTCTTTAGATTAGCCCTGGCTGTACTGTAGGCATGTGCATCTCCTGACCTAAAGGCGGTGTTGCGGGCCTTCAGGAGGAGACGAACATCCCGGTTCATCCAAGGCTTCTGGTTGGGGTACATGGTGATCCGCTTCTGGGTGGTGACACTGTCTGTGGTTTCGTAGATGTAATCCAGTACAGATGAGGCGTACTGGTCCAGGTCTGTGTTGGTGAACATATTCCAGTCTGTGTTTTTAAATCTGTCCTGGAGCACTGCGTCTGTCCCCTCTGGCCACACTTTAATTGTCCTCACAGCAGGTTTCACACGTTGGATGAGTGGTGAATACCTAGGTGTGAGGAACAGGGAGAGATGGTCCGATTGTCCAATGTGGGGGAGGGGTGTTGCTTTGTAGGCTCCAGCCAAGTTGGAATAAACATGGTCTAAAGTCTTGTCTCCTCTGGTGTGGCAGGAGACATGTTGGTGGAATCTGGGGAGGACTGTCTTTAAGTTGGTGTGGTTGAAGTCGCCAGCAACAATAAAAGCAGCCTCGGGGTGTTTATTCTGGTGTTTGTTCAATGGCTGCAGAAAGTTCTTTCATGGCCAACCTAGCATTAGCGTCGGGGGGGATATACACTGCAGTGAGTATGATAGAAGTGAGTTCTCTGGGGAGATAATAAGGTCTGCATTTGACCATTAAAAACTCCGCATTAGGTGAGCAGTGACTCTCAGTAGTAGTGGAGTTCATGCACCAAGCATTGTTAATATAAATGCACAAACCTCCACCTCTGGTCTTGCCGGAGTCATCTGCTAGCCTGTCGGCTCGGTGTGTGTGGCGTCCTGCTAACTCGATAGCATTGTCCGGGCAGCTGTTGTTCAACCATGTTTCGGTGAAAAACATGACATTTGAGTCCATAATCCGTCTGTTGTTAGTGATGGAGAGCCGTATCTCATCCATTTTGTTTGCCAGAGAACGGACATTGGCGAGGAAAATACTGGGTAAAGGCAGCCGATTTGGTGTTAGCTTTAGCTTAGCCCGTAGCCCTCCGCGCCTACCTCACCTTTGTTTACGTTCTCGGCGCCGTCTGCGTGCACTTCCGCCCGGCCGGGGAGAGTGGGCAGCCTCCGGTGTTCTGGAGATCTCTGGGATGAGTCGGAGATCGGCGATAAAACTGTTGGAGTTTAGAGTCCAGATGTCCATATAGGACAGAGGGTTAAAATTGGTGGAGAATAAAAGAAGTAAATAAAAGTAATCAGAGAATACCGGTGAGTAGTGGCAGCAAGTCGCACCAGCATTCACTTATGCTGGGCATACACTGTGCGATTTGTGGCCCATTTTGAGCCGATTTTTGAGTCGTGCGGCCGTTTTGGTGATCGTACTGGTTTTGGCCTTCATCGTGCGTCGTGCATCGTGTAGTATACATGGGGTAACGAGAAGCAATTGACACCTCACGACCAGCTTCCGATCATCAATCGCTTGGTCGTGAAGGTGTCACCGCAGCTTCACACACTGCGCACGCGCAAACACATAAACGTCGGCAAAAAAGACGGAGTAGCATGGCAGCGCAGCGTATTGTCTGGACACAAGCGATGGAGGCCCAACTGGTTGATATTTGGCAAGCTCATCCGAGCCTTTTTGATGTGGCTTCAAAAAATTACCATGACTGCAACAAACATGACAGGAGTTGGATGGAGATTGCTGCCCAATTGCCGCTTCTTGGTAATTTTTTGTCATTAGCAATTTAGCAAAGCTGATGGTGGTAGTGGTGTTTGTGACTGAGTGAAAGAGAGGGAGAGAAAGAGACAGATGTAAAACCCTATAAATCGACTTTCAGAAATATTTATTTTTATAATTAATTTCCAAGTAAACACTCTCTCAAACTGCAGTTTTAACTTTAGTATGAGGAGAGTTTTGAGTCTGAACTATTTGAATAAAAAGTACATGTTAATGTAAATTTTTCAGTGAATGAGGTGAAAACCCGGGTTGCATCACTTCGGACGCAGTATGGCAAACTGCTCAAACTGCTCAAACCGAAACCTAGTGGCAGTGGCCAGAAACTACCAACTCCCAAACAGACCTGGATCTTAAAACATTTGGATTTCTTGAAGGCACATGTTGTCCATAGACAGACAGAGTCCACTCTGAGAGTAAGTTCATAACCAAGTAGTTTAAAAGCATACACAGATACACACACCTTATGAAGGGATATTTGTGGTGAATGATGTCAAAGATAATTCTCAGTTGAAATGTTTTTAGTAAAATAAATGCCACAAAGTATACAGTGTAAAATTAGTGTCTGATGTAACTAATACTGTTTAGATCTTTATCACTTTCCCTTTGTCTGCTTTTGGTACGGTTTCCTACAGCTTGGAACAGAGTCAGAGGACATAGGCGCAACAGAGGAGGGAGATGAGGATCAGTCCACTATGGGAATTGAAGCAGATGTCCTTATGTCTTCAAACACCACTAGCCCAGTTTCAGTGAGCCAGGAAGAGGAAAACACCTCAAACAGTCCACCAATCTCAGAGTCCACAGGTCGGCTTGTTAAAAGACCTAGAGTGCAAAAACATGCACCAAAATCAGCAGAGCACAGCATTGAGATGACCAAACTTTCCCTGCTTCAGCAGGTCCAGCAAACGCTATCGGCATCTAATGCAGATTCTGAGGAGCTGTTTGGCCAACAAGTAGCCTCAGAGTTGAGAAACATAAAGGACAGAGCTCTACAGCTGCGGCTCAAGAGAAACATCATGAACATGATTTATGACACGCAGGAGGCTGAGCAGGGCAGCCACCATTCTTAATTTGCAGGTTCGCAGGTTAGGCCACCTTGGTATCCCACCCAACCTCATCAGGTCCAGCCCCCCCCAGACTGCCAGGCCCCATCAGCCCAGCCAATGTCCTTTCTGAAAATGCTTAACTCTGAGTAACTTAAATAATAAATTTCAAACAGTTATCTCCAAAAGTTGAATCTGTTCATCTGGACGTAGCGTTTTGTGGGAGAAACGTTTTGTCACTCATCCAAGTGACTTCTTCAGTCTCAGCTGACTGCAGGTTTCCCCAAACCTTATAAACAGTACATTTGCATAATGACTGAAACCAGCCCACTGAAGGAACAATGGGCTGTGAGGTCAGTTCCTTAATCATAATTATGCAAATTCCCATGACCATTGATCAACAATCACTGACCAAAACCCACTGATCAAAGGACACTGATCAATGGCCATGAGTCCCATTCACAGAGAGTTGGGGAATGGCTGCAATCACAGCGTTGTAAGATGGCGAAAGATGTACCCTTAGGCCCCCTCCTCGATTCAGAGATGGTCTTTCCCTCTTCACGTAAATGGCCTCCTTGACTCCGCGCTCAAACCAGCGTTCCTCCCTGTCCAGGATGTGTACATCCTCATCATTGAAAGAGTGTCCACTGGCCTGTAGGTGTAAATAGACTGCAGAGTCCTGGCCTGATGAAGTTGCTCTTCTGTGTTGTGCCATCCGCTTCGCCAGAGGTTGTTTGGTTTCCCCGATGTATAAATCCTGACAATCCTCCTGGCACTTAACAGCGTACACTATGTTACTCTGTGTCGGGGGACCCAATCCTTGGGGTGGACCAGTTTTTGGCGCAGTGTGTTTTGGGGTTTAAAAGCCACAGAGACCCAGTGTTTAGAAAAAATGTGTCTCAACTGTTCCGATACTCCTGACACATATGGGATCACTACAGGTTTTCGCTTGGGCAGCGGTTGTCCTTCTCTCCTGGATCGGCTGGAGCTTTCTTTAGGTGCCTTTCCCGCTTTGACAAAAGTCCAGCTGGGATAACCACATTTACTCAGGGCCTTCTTGATGTGCTGTTCTTCTGCCTCCCTGGCCGCTGTGTCAGTGGGGATGGTGTTCGCTCTGTGTTGTAGCGTCCTGATGACACCCAGTTTGTGCTCCAGTGGATGATGAGAGTCAAACCTTAGATACTGATCCGTATGTGTAGGTTTACGGTACACGTCAGCCTTTAGATGGTTAAGCAATACTGTGCACCTACCCTTGTCTGCTGGAAGGATGATAATGTTGTTGTCATCACTAAGTGAAGTGAGTGCCTTCCTCTCCTCCATGGTGATGTTGGATGCTGGGGGCTTTGCATTGCTGAGACAGGCCGAAACCTTCGTCCGTAGTTGCTCTGCTTCCACTTCTGCAATATTGTTGTTACGAATAGCTGTTTCTGTGGCTGTGATCAGCTCCACTAGCGGGATTTGTCTCGGTGTGACGGCAAAATTCAACCCTTTAGCAAGGATGTTTTTCTCTGTTTGGGTAAGCTGTCTGTCAGACAAATTCTTCACCCATTTGTCCACATCCTCCGTGTCGCATCCTTGTCTCTTCTGGCCACTGAGGACATCTTCGCCATCTTACAACGCTGTGATTGCAGCCATTCCCCAACTCTCTGTGAATGGGACTCATGGCCATTGATCAGTGTTCTTTGATCAGTGGGTTTTGGTCAGTGATTGTTGATCAATGGTCATGGGAATTTGCATAATTATGATTAAGGAACTGACCTCACAGCCCATTGTTCCTTCAGTGGGCTGGTTTCAGTCATTATGCAAATGTACTGTTTATAAGGTTTGGGGAAACCTGCAGTCAGCTGAGACTGAAGAAGTCACTTGGATGAGTGACGAAACGTTTCTCCCACAAAACGCTACGTCCAGATGAACAGATTCAACTTTTGGAGATTTACTTTCCTGGATGATTGAGAATGCATCAAGACGTTCAAACAGTTATATCTAAGAATATTTTCGAGTTTACTAGTTCAACTTTACTAGTTCCTGCTGTAAACACAGTCCATTGAAATTACAGCTTCATTCAAATGTTTTAAATGTTCCTTGTTTTAAATGTTCCAACAATTATTTCAAATTGTACATTAGAATTTTCTTTGTGACACTATTACTATGTGTCTTTCCTACCTCAATTTTGTGGAGTGTTGCAGAACTATTTGCACAATTTGATGGAAGATATTTTTGTATTTATGTAATAAAGCAAACCATTTTTGCAATTTCCCAGAGGTAGATTTGTTGTTGTCAGAATTTACAAAGGGAATTTTTTTATTTTAGTAAATTTTGGAAAGTAAACAAGGCAATTTAAACAAAAAAACAAACAAAAAAACCCTTCTGTCTTCCTACACTATGTCTTCTTGCCATGAAACACTTCCTGCAGGTGAGACAAAGTACTCGCAAAGGACATCTTGTTGTTTCTTTGCTTCCACTAAGGGGTTCTGTGCAAGGCCCATTGAAACTGACTGAAGCTCTCCCTCCCTTCTCCATGCACCTTTGACCAGCTGGTGGTTGGCATCCTCAGAATCCACATAGCCAGGTGGTACATAGGCGTCAGATCTGTGGTCCCGGAGATAGTTGTGCAGACAAAGACACACAAAGATAATGGTGACAACCTTGTCTGGGTCCAGGCAAATTGTTGTTCTGAACACTCTGAAGCGATTTGCCAAAATTCCGAAAGCGTTCTCCACAACGCGGCGTGCTCTGGACAGACGGTAGTTGTATATTCTCTGATTGGTGTTGAGGTTTTGAAATGAATATGGTTTCATGAGATCTGGTTGGAGGGGATAAGCGTCATCTCCAATTAGCATGTGTGGCATCATAGCATCAGTGTCTGGCAGGGTATCAGCAGGGGGAAAGTTCAGTGTGCCTGTGTCCATTGCTTCTTTCAGGTCTGAATGGGCAAACACTCCTGCATCAGAGACCCTACCTTGTGTCCCTGCGCTTGCATACACAAACTTGTAATTGGCATCAACAACAGCCATAAGAATGATGGAAAACCTGGACTTGTAGTTAAAATACATGCTGCCACTCTTGGGAGGGGGTTGGATGAAGATGTGTTTACCATCTATAGCCCCCAGGCAGTGTGGAAATTGCCACTTGTTTGCAAAGTCTCTGTGTCACGGTTCTGGGTCCGTTGGACCCAGTATTTTGAGTTATGGTTTGGTTTAATTTTGAATGATGGATTGTTTTCTTATTCTCTTGTGATGGTGATGATTATTAGTTTCTTGTTTCTGTGTTTAAGGATTTGTGGTTTCATGTATTGTTTGAGTTCCATGTGTTTTCTGTCTCTCAGTGTCGAGTCTGCGTTCTTGTTTAGTAATTCATGTTTCCTGTTTTATTGTGAAAGTCTTTGTCTTATGTTAGTGTGTGCAGCTTGGTTCCCCCGTCTCGTTAGCCCTGATCTCTCCCAGCTGTGTCTCCCTCCTGTTGTCCATTCCCTCATTACTACCCTGTGTATATAAGCCCTGTGTTTTCCCGTGCTCGGTGTCGCGTCGTACCATCAGATTATGCCTGTGTGTTTCCGTGTCAGTGCTTTAGTTATTCAGTATTCAGTACCATTGCTCAGTTTGTTTCGTTTTCATGCCAGCAATAAGGCTGAGGTTTTATGTTACAATTCTGTGTTTGAGACCTGCACTTGGATCCTCCTCCCCGCCTGCCCGCACACAGAGCCCTGACACAATGGCCTTCCACTCAGACTCAGTTGATGGTGTCTGTAAAAGGCAAGTAGAAAGTGATACATCAAAAGAATCTCTGGTGAATTCATGATTTCCTTTCTTAACCATACATTCAAATCACTGTCACACTAGGAGTCCACTTTACTTTTTTATATACACATGTAACAAAGACTGAACAAATACATTTGTGACTCAGAATTGTTTTTGGTGAAAACTTGCTGTATTAACTGATGGGACGTTTTTGACAATGTGCAAGTCAATCTTTCAATAGCATGAGCATGGGTAATGTATTTTCTGTCAAAATTACCTTCAAGTAATCTTCATGCAGTGCACAGGTAAGAGCTATGCATGTTTCCATGACAATCCTGCTCAGTGTGGTGCTTCTAATCCTACACTGGAAACTTAATGAGTTGAAGGTTTCACCTGTCAAATAGAACAAAGTGTCTTAAATAGTGTCAGGTGGATAGTGGACATGGATGGAGTGACAGATTTTAGGTGACAGATGTAGAATATAATGCAGTAGTAGTAGCTTATGTACTATGAACATATTCCTAGTGTGTAGGTGGATAGATAGACTTGCAGTTACAGGGCCAGTGTAACTGGTGTAGAAGAGCAAAAATATGTATGTACTTGCATGGGTGAACTGATTTCTTAATGTGATATAGATAGATGACCTTGCCTCATGCCCATCATTCTATAGTTTAAGGGAGTTTATAGGGAGCATTACATAATTTTCATGTCCACACACTTGCCTGTTGCCAAAAATCGTAGGGTAACTGAAAGCCTTTCCCTGGGGCTGATGGCCTTCCTGAGGTGTGTATCCTTCTTGATGATAGCAGGACTAACCCTCTCCATTAGATAGTTAAAGTCCTCCACAGACATTCTGAGAAGGTCCCGAAAACCCCTCATATCATCTACCTGTTTACACAGAACAAAGTCAAAGTCAAGAACACACCAATAACAAAGCGACATAATAGTGGTTGAATGTTATTGGTAATTAAAGAGTCGGACTGATATTTAACCAATGTTGTATAAAGCAAAAAGATGTCCCAAAAATCACTTTGGTAGATGTTCAAGTCATTCACTAGAATGCTACTCAAGTAAAATGTAAAAGTACTGTAGTTAATGGCCAGTAATCCAATTAAATAAAATACTAATAGGCTAAATTAAATGTTGCCTACTGAAAGTAGAAGCGTCAGATGTCTTCAAACATTTACCCATCATCATGGAGATAAAGTCCTGTAGGTAAGGGTAATTTAGCTGTTGCTGCTTACCTCCAGTTCTCGTTGTAGAATTGATAGACCGTACTGCCCATGTTTGCCCAACCATTTCCTTGTCCATACACGCAGTCACTTTTTCTTTTTAGATCTTTCTGCACACAGAATGGCACACATTGCTAAGGCAGCGCGTTTCTCTTTGGTGAGCATTTTCAAATTTCCCGGATCACAGTCTCCCCAGTTCCGGATTCTTCTTCTTCATATTGTTTATTGGCGGTTGACTTCCGGGTTCTTCTTCCGGAAACAAGAACACGACGTGTTGTGCATGTACACACAGTGTGAGCACTCAGGTTGCATCAGAGCATTGGGCCATATAGTGTGAGACCCTGCATCGTGACCTACGAACTTCTAACCCCTGCGAGTCAATCGTACAGTTTGAGCAGGAGCTGAATCGCGCGACTGAAAAAAATCGCACAGTGTATGCCCAGCATTAACCGGAAGCAGAATTTTAGCTTTTAGTCAAGGCAGTTGGTGTCATTTGTTTGTTATGCTTAAAGCTGTTACCAGCTTGAATCCTTTCCCTTTTTTATTGGGGTTGGGTGCATATTACCTCTTTAAACAGTCCCCCCAAATGCTTAAGGGTCATCACTGGTTATGGCAGTAGTAGTCTCTAATGGCGCACCAACAGCCATGACCCAGATCACAGAGGAACTTCAGATTTGGGGAGTTTAGTCAGCTAGTGTTCTCCTGTGAACAATAATGCAGCTCTCAGATATAGCTGTATCCAGTTGTCTATATGGATATAGACATATTGGATACTGCTGTACATGGTTAGAAGATGTGTGCTAGCTGGTAATTATGAACCATGATTTCATGTGTGAACATGAAATAGACTTAGATTTAAAGGAGGACTATATTATCAGGTCACTAATCATGGAAATTACTGTTGGTGGAATGAAAATACAGCTGGTGGATCATTACAGCTGCCTGGCAACCTGGGTTTGCTGCTCCCTCTCTCTCTGAGCCTGTGTTTGGTATTTTCTGTGTATGAGTTGTGTGTTTGTAGTGGGAGGCTGGACACCGTCCCACTACAAACACAGCTGTTTTTAACTTGAACCTAGTTTTGAGACGGGTTCAAGTTAAAAACAATGTGCTCTGATGGTTGCCATGCCAAAGAAAAACAAAAGGCAAACCAGAATCTGTGTTGATTTGAAAAGAGCTAAATAAGGCAGTAAAAAGAGAAAAGTATGTTTTACCAACCATTGATGTCGTTTTGCCCAAACTTGCAGGTTCCAAAGTATTTTCTCTATTAGATGTTGCAAGCGGGTTCTGGCAAATACCACTCAATCCAGAGAGCACCAAACTGACTACCTTTATAATCCCATTTGGCAGCTACTACTTCAACAGGCTACCATTTGGGATTGCTAGCGGCCCAGAAATCTTCCAGCACAAGATGACAGAACTCTTGAAAGGACATGAAGGAGTCTACATGGAAGATATACTGACAGTGAAAGTGTGAAGAAGCAGGGTTAAAATTAAACCATAAGAAGTTACTCTTCACTCACAGCAACAACTCAGTTATCTCAGACATTGACACTGTGGAATAAGGCCAGACAAAGTAAAAGTCAAGGCAGTCACAAAACTAGAAGCACCAAAGAACGCTTCTGATCTGAGGCTGATCCAGGGAATGATGCGCTACTTGGGCAGATAGCTACCAAACCTTTCTAAGGTTATTAAACCTCTCAATGATCTGCTCAAAAGTGATGTGACCTGGATATGGATAACCTCTAAGTAGCATGAGCATGAGAGTGGGCATCTACTACAATGATCTGTCCGCTTTTTGTGACTGATGTGCATGATATAGTTCTTAATAATCAGTGACCAACACGTAAGTCGCTGGTAATGATTATACATCCTAGAGAGGAAGAGGGTTATGATCATTTAAAACTTTAACTGGATTAGGACTTGACCCTATACAAACTTCAAACTGCTCAAAGGCCCGCAGCAAGTGTCTCTTTCTCAACAGTAGAGTAATTGAGCTGATGTTTATCAAATTTGCGACAGAAGTAACTCACAATGTCCTGGTTATTCTTCTGGAGAAGAATAACTGTCAGATGTTGACAAAATAATTTATTGATAAACATTTGACAAGTAATATTAGTTAACAACAGATACAATTTACCTTTGATTAGTCTAGCCAGTGCCACTAGCTTGAGCTGAAAAATCTAAAATGCAACAGAAATGGCTGAGAATCACATAAAGCTAACTACTTTCCTGATTAACACATTTACACAACTTAATGGCTTCATATAAGAAATAATATTCAACAAATCACTGAAACAAACAAAAGGAAACATTCCTATGGAAAAAACATCTCTCCTCTTGATTTAACCTGGTGATGTCAGACATGACATCATCAGTGCTTTTAAAGTCAGGAGGCCTTTCCCACACCTGACCTACACGAGGACTCAGAAAGAAACAATGTAAGTATGCATAAATGAGTTAAATCTGCAACATAATAAAATATAAAGAAACATGTGACTGAGTATTTGCTTTAATCTGCTGAATGTTTGAGTTTGACTGCAAGATAATGCTTTCACAAACAAACCCGGGATAGTAAGCACAGCAATGTTACTATTATTAGCAAATAAATCTGGGAAGGTTCTCAGTCATCCAGGTCAATCATAGTCTAAGGAGCTTGGAAAGAAAAGCGTCTGGACTGTGTGTGTTCCTTCTTTTTTTTCTAAGCCAGAAGGGAAAAAGAAGAAACACACACATAAAGAAAGCTCTGGTTATCCTAATTGGGCCTTCATCAAATCAACAAAGAGACACAGAAAAGCCATCCCTTATGCAGCAGGTTTGTCAGAAAAACTCAGGAGAGTGTTCTCCAAGCACGACATCCCAGTGTACTTCAGACCCAGCCACACACTCAGACAAAAACTGGTTCATCCCAAAGACAAAACTCCCAAACACAAATTCAACAACGTAGTGTATGTTGTACAGTGTAGCGAGGAATGCTCAGACCTCTACACTGGAGAAACCAAACAGTGTAGAGGTTTCTCGCATGGCACAACATGGAAGAGCCACCTTGATAGGACAAGACTCAGCTATATATCTGCATCTAAAGGTCAAAGGTCACTCTTTCGAGGATGCCAATGCCCACATTTTGGAGAGAGAAGGCAGACTGCTTGAAAGAGGAGTGAAAGAAACCATCTATGTCCACTGTGAGCGACCATGTTTCAATAGAATAGAGTAGATCTTTATTGTCACTGTTACGAAGAACAAAGAAACACGGTTTGGCACCTCGCAGTTAGCAGAATGTAGATTTTTACATAGAAATTCCTTTAGAATAAGAGAAAAAAGAAAAAAGAAAGAAAAAAGAGAAACCAAAAAATAGACTTAAAGTGAAAGAGTGTTATGACAGAGGTCATGCTGCTTTGCATTGCTTGTGCTCCTCACACCTGAGGGTGGCAGAGTTTGTTCTGTGTTGTTTGTGCTTCTGTAAGTTCAAGGTGGAGGCCGACCATTGGTGGAACACTGAATGAGGCTGGCTATAAAGTGGGACCCGTCCAGACCGGCACCCGCCTACTTCCTGCTTCCAACAAGCTGTGCAGACAGATATGTATGTCTTGTGGTGTGCTGAGTGAACAAGTTCCTGGATTGAGAAGAGCTCGGCTGTGTTGTATATGTTGTAAATTGTGTAAATAGACCTTTTTTTGTTGATCTGGTAGCTGTAGGGGTGGGAAGCTGTTTTCTTTTAAGACCTTTTTCTCCTGTTTGGGTTAGGGAGACAGGTAAGAGGCCTGTGTTTTCTTTTGGGGTTCTCATTATAGGTACGTCAGTTCTGTTTCATTTCTAGAGTGTTTTGTTTGTTGTTTTGGCCCACCCTGACGCTTGCTACCTTTTGAGTTTAATAAAATACATGGTTGTTGTAAAACCGTAATCCTGTGGCAACGTTGGTTTTTCCTTGGGAGCAGGGAGTGTTTTTCCCTTTTTTTGTTTTTTTGTGTTGTGCTCCAGTTTCCCCTAGACCGGTACCTACACAGGGAATGTATGTAATAATGTAAGTATCTACAAAGATGTCTTGATGCATGCTCAATCATCCAGGTAAGTGAATCCCAAAAAATCTCCAGAGACTGAAGAAGTCACTTGGATGAGTGACAAAACGTTTCTCCCACTGAGGGGTCCTTGATGATGATACTGGCTCTCTTAGAGGTGCCAATTGCCCGCTCTGCTGCCCTCACCACCCACTGCAGTTTCCTCTTGTCCTCCACAGTACAGCAGTTAAACCAGAGTGTGCAGTAGTAGGTCAGAAGGCTCTCGATGGTGGAGCGGTAGACGTTAATTAGCAGTCTCTGGGGTAATTGGGCCTGACGTAGTTTCCTGAGGAAGTACATCCTTCGTTGTGCTTTCCCTACCTGGTGGGAGATGTTTGTGGACCAGGTAAGGTTGGCCGAGATGTGGACTCCGAGGAACTTAAAGCTTTCTACCCTTTCTACCTCCTCCCCATCAATGTAGAGGGTAGAGTGCTCAGATCGCTTTGTTCTTCTGAAGTCGATTACCATCTCCTTGGTCTTGGCTGTGTTCAGATGCAGGTTGTTGTCGTCACATCATTGCTTCAGATGCTGAACCTCCTCTCTGTAGGCTGAATCCCTGTTGTTGTCGATCAGTCCTATGATGGTGGTGTCATCAGCAAATTGGGGTCTATCGTTCAGAAGTCCAATATCCAAGTGCACAATGAGCTGCTGAGTCCTAAGTTGCTTAGTTTTTTGACCAGTGTGTGGGGTTGAACTGTATTGAAGGCGGAGCTGAAGTCCACAAACATCATTCTCACACAAGTGTTACTCCTGTGAGGGTTGTGTGAGGGTTGAGTGAAGAGCTGTTATTATGGCGTCCCCTGTTGACCTGTTTGCCTCGTATGCAAACTGGTATGGATCGAGGTTTGCAGGACTGACAGCCTTAATGTGTGACATGATAATGTTTCTCAAAACATTTGGCGTGTTAATGCGTGTTTAATGCGTGTTAAAGCAACTGGACGGTAGTCATTCAAGCAGCTCACTGTGTTCTTCTTGGGCACTGGAACAATGGTGGCTGACTTAAAGCAGGATGGTACTACAGACTGTAGCAGTGAGAGGTTGAAGATGGTGGTGAAAACCTCTGCTAGTTGGTCTGCACATGCTTTAAGCACTCTTCCTGCTACACCATCAGAATCAGCTGCTTTCCTTGCGTTGACTCTGCACAGTGTGGTTCTGACCTGATGCTGCTCCAGCTGGCTGGGTGACAGAGAGAGATGATCAGAGAGTCCAGAGATGAGGCAGGGGGGTTGCTTTGTAAGCATCTGGGATGTTGGTATAGACCTGGTCCAGTGTGTAATTTCCCTTGTCGGAAGCTCGTGTTTTTAAAGAATCCAGGCAGGACAGATTTCAGGCTTGCGTGGTTAAAATCTCCTCGCCACGATCACAGCGCAGTCCAGGTGCGCTATTAGGTTTTTAGTAATTGAGCGCTGGAGCAGTTCCATGGCTAACTTAGCATTAGCTTGCGGCAGCACATAAACCGCTATTATTGCAACTGCTGTGACCTCTCTCGGCAAGTACAAAGGTCTACACTGTACCATCATATACTCCAGGTCCGGACAGCAGCGGACAATTTGACTGTGGGTGTTGGTACACCAGTTATTATTCACACATACTAACAGACCTCCTCCGCGTTTCTCACTGGACTCTGAATGTAGAGTAAAAGAGTCCAGCCAAGTCTCTGTTATAACCATTACACAATAATCCAAACAGTGTGAGGTGATCCGCAGTCGTAGCTCATCCATCTTGTTGTTTATTGACCGTGAGTTGGTGAGGAAAAGACTTGGAATAGCCAGTCTGTGTGGGTTAGCACATAGCTTAGCCCTCAGTCCTGCTCTCTTCCCCCTCTCTGTGTCCTATGCCTCCATCGCCTATGCCACTTCAGCGGTGGTTTAGTAAAATTAGAGTCCATGTTCCTTCGGATCTCTGGGGGGATAGAGTCCCAATCATTGTCAGCGAAAGTGTGCAGGTTTTTGTGGTTTAGAACCATAAGCAGTTCAGCCTTACTTATGTGCATATGTGCTCCTGCTAATCAGAGGAAAAGTGAAATAAAAACACACACAAAAAAAGAAACTCGCTAAGTTGTGGAGAGTGCCGGGCCAATGCGACTGCTCACGCTGCCACCTTGGGGAAACTTTAACAGAAGGCGGGGCTTATGACACCAACTGCCTGCCATCTATATCCAGTTTTGAGATCCATTCCCAGACGCCTTAACACCCACTCACTCACATCTTGGGTCATTTATTCCCAGTAAGTTGCATGATAGGGTGGGGCAAAGTCTCACAATTGGTTCACCCGAAACCTTGGCTGATTGTGACATTTTCGCAACTTGGCTCATGTGATTAGGGAGAGGAACAATAGGGGGTCCAGGACCCTCTTAGGGACACTCCCAGTAAGGTTTAAAAATCTGGGACTAAACCAGTTGCTCTTAGAACTGAAGAAGCTTCTCGGATGAGAGCTGAAATGTCTTTAAGAAACTTAAAGAAGTCCAGATGCTTTTCTTTCGAAGCTCCTTAGATTGTGGCATCTCTCCTCAATGTAGCAGGCAAAGTCTTCACCTATGCCGTTCTCGTACGCCTACAGAGCCTCGCTTTACGAGTTTATTGAGAGACAGTGTGGCTTCACAGCTGGCAGGTCTACAATGAACATGATCTTCTCCTTACGTCAGCTGCAGGAGAAGTGCAAGAACAGCAAGTACCACAGTATATTGCCTTCAAAGACCTGACAAAACACTTTGACCTGGTGAGCTAAATAGACTGACTTTTCCATCTCCTGCAGAAGATCGTCTCTCCTCCCACACAGCTTCACATAGTCACTTGCTTCCATAAGGACAGGTTTAACTCCTTTTGTTTTTACAGACCAGTAAAAACAAGTGTGCCTTCACTGATTGTTCTGAGGGGATCTACCTCTGCTCTTTGTCTTCTACCTGAGTATATGCTGGCACTACTGGTTGCCGCTAATCTTTGTGGATTTATTTTAATTCTTTGCCGACATATTTTTATTAGTTATATTACTCAACTTACTTTCTCTTTGTCTAGTTAACAGCGGCTGTCATTGCTTTCCGGAGTTTTGCTTCTTCTGCCTTCTAAAACTGGAAAATTGTATACAATGCGAAATGGCAGTATTCCTGTGGCGTTTGCTCACCTGTAATGCACTGGTTTCCTACTACCACTCAGTGACACTGGTAATACAGTTTTGTGGTGGCTCAGAGGGATGAAGTTGAGGTTGAAGAAACTTGAAGTCTGTTGTGTACTGAATCACCTGGATATTTTATATGCCATCCCCATTAGAAATACATTCACTGGATCTTGAAAGAACTTCCCCTATCTTGATGAACATTGAATAAAACCATTCTGGTCTACTCTACCTTGAGCTTCACTGAGATCTGGACAAACTGTTAACCACTGCATGCTGTCCCACCTGCCAGGTCAGTTGATGCCACAGCTGGGCCAAACAAACTCTCCTTTAGGCTATCTAATATCCGCTCACTGACCAGTAAGGGTCCTTTTCTCTTGCTTGACTGAGATCTGGCAGCAACTTAATGATTTTGCACAGCTAAGTTGAGCAGTTACTTCTGGGTTTGTTTACATCTGTAAGCCCCATGTGTCTGGTTGCAATGGTGGTCTCATGGCAATTTAAAACGAGAAATGGAAAATATCACCTAAAACTGTGCCCGAGTATGGTTCATTCTAGTCCATTATCTTATAAATCAGTGGACCTAACCCCACTATACTTGCTACAGTCTATCGCCCACCCAAACTAAATAAAGACTTAATTAATTTTCTCAGTCTGCTTTTCTTCCAGTGTTATTATGCTGAGTGAATTTAATTTACATAGGGACACTCTCACTCTTATGAGGAATTTCTCATCATGTCTTGGTAGCTTCGGTCTACAGCAATTTATTCATTTTGCCAACTTACTCCAAGGGCCATATTCTTAATATTATCTGTTGTTCTGGTGTTACTCCTTTGACCTGTATAGCACCTGACCTTCCCACATCTGATCTCAAGCTGGCATCTTTTGATGTCAGTTTAATATTATCAAAGTCAAATTCTTTTCCCTCTGTTTCATATCACAACATAACTCCCGTCTCCTGTGGAATTGACAGACAATTTATCTATTCTATGAACTGGTGTCTTACTACAATAATGACTACACAGTCTTCTGCTAACTTTTGCTCCACTGAAAACTCAGACTGTGTCTTTCATGTACTCTGTTCCTTGGTTCACCCTGAAATTACGCTAAAGGTGACTGCTTGGAACACCTTTGCACAAAGACTGGTCTGAGGATATGTCACCCACAAATCTGCCACTATAAGGATGTTCTCTCTGCTGCCAAATCTGAATATTATGCAATTCTAATCAGGTCTGGTGAAGGAAAGCGTAAGACCCTTTTGTCTACTTTAAACTGCATTCTTCAGTCACTTGACAATTTTCTTGGACTTGGACTGGGCAGTGTAATATTTTTATGACCTTTTTTAATAGTAAGATTAGTAATATCTACTAACAGCTGGCTCTGGCACCTGCAGCGCTGTGCTCTGAAGCCCATTTCATTTCAGTAGTTGGGATAGTTGCAAAGCTTTCTTCTTCATGAATAAGCGATACATGTTGGTTTTAATTTATTAAACATTTGAACATAATACAACACAAACTATTGTGGAGGATACAAAGTCAGAAAGATACATGTTTTGAAACAACAAGGACCATGTGCATCTAGTGCACATAGAGCAAACACACACAAAAATGTGTAGGCAGAGTGCAGCCTATAAGTTCCTTTGCTCTAGCTAGCGGTCAGTGCAGCACGTGCACCGTCCTTTGTGAAAGGGCCTTTAGGTCCCCTTCTATTTATTATTTATCTTTTACCCTTTGGTCACATATTTAGGAAATTTGGCATACATTATCATTCTTATGCTAATGATACCCAGCTCTGTCTGTCCACTAAGCCTAATTAGGCTCTCCCACCACCTTCTCTCACTTACCGCTAGGGATGGGTATCGAAAACCGGTTCTTGTTGAGAACCGGTTCCCACTGTTTCAATTCCTTGGAATCGTTTGCCATTTTTGCAAACGATTCCCTTATCGATTCCAGTCGCCCCGAATGACGTCACCACGTTGCGGAGCGTCGGAGCGTACCTAGCAGGAAACACGGCGCCTAAGCGGCTCAAACGCTTAAAAGTTTGTTTATACTTTACGAGAACGGATGACAACAGGGCAACTTGCAATACTTGCAAAGTAGATATTTCATTAAGGGAGGAAACACTACGAATATGCAAAAGCATTTGCTCACAAAACACGCGATGAACTTAAATGAATGTCTTTAATTCCGCTCCGGACTCGTGAATCTCAACCCAGCAGCAGCAGCGGTAACGTTTGCACGTCATCTCCCGTTAATGCTGCAAGTAAATAATCAACTAACAGTGCATATTATGTTAGCGCGATCTGCTTTATTACAAAACCTGCCATTACTGTGCATTTAGGTGACCGTGATGAGACAGACAGACAGAGTCTGGCTGGCGCTCGCTGGCAGTTGTCGCTGCAGTCTACCGGTAACGTCTCTTTTCAGGCCCGAATGTCACCGAGCAGTGACTAAGTTTGTGGTCAAAACCTTGCAGCCATTTGCCACAGCAGATGGTAAGTGAATGTGTTTAATTGTAGGCAGGGACATTACTGGATATTCTTGTGTAATTGCTACAGAATAATTTATGTTATACTTTGTTATTGCTACAGAACAATATTTATTTTATTATTTTACGTTTACAATTTTCCCCGGGGACCCTGTGACACCCCATTGAAGAGCCGTAGGCTGTGGATCTCTTAAGATCTCACTGTTGGGTTTGTAAGGCCATGTTACTCCTAAATTTCTATCTTGTTGAAAGAGAAGATATAAAACAGTTCTAAGCTAATCGACCTTAGTGTTCTCCTTTTTAAAAACAAGAATCGATAAGAGAATCGATAAAGAATCGAATCGTTAAACAGAATCGAAAATGGAATCGGAATCGTTAAAATCTTATCAATACCCATCCCTGCTTACCGCCTACGTGAGATTAAATCATGGTTGTCTGCTAAACTTCTTAAATTAATAAACACTGACAAAACACAGGTTCTTCTGGTAGAAACTAAAATCATTTTAGACAAAAGTGAAAAATTCTCCCTGTGCACTGACAATTTTCAAATGTCTCCTTCCTTCCAGGTTAACAATTTAGGTGTTGTTTTTGAAGTTCCTTAAATTTTGGAACACATCAATATTATTACTGTCTGCATATTTCTACTTAAGTAATAGTTGGCTATGCCCATCCCTTACAGCTAACAGTACTGCTATTCTTGTACAGGCTCTGGTTATAACCCGTATTTATTACCGTAATTCTATCCTCTCTGTCTTTGTATGCAAATTTCTTCATAGACTTCAGCTGGTCTAAAATGCAGTTGCTTGTGTCACTAACAGAAACCCTTCTAGTACTCCTGTCCTTCAACAGCCTCACAGGCTTCCTTTAAAATAACGCATTAATTTTAAAATTCTGCTTCTTACTTTCAAGTCTCTTCATAATCTTGCACCTCCATATGGCTCTGGTTTTTTGCACATTGTCACTTCTGCCCACTTCTTCCCTATCTTTAAAGCCATCCTTAAAACACATCTTTTCTGTTTGATTTTAGTTTATGATGTATTGATTGTTAATTCTATGGCATCTTCCTACTGTTATATTATCTATGCTATGATTTTTGTTTATTTGCTTGTAAGGTGTCCTTGAGTGTCTTGAAGGGTGCCTATGAATAAAATGCTGTGTCTGGATGGGAAACTCTTCAATATCATTCGCCTGCACTCAAAAACCAAGGTCAGGGCGGTCCTCATCCACGAATTGCTGTTGCAAACTGCACAGCACTGATGTCACACAGAAAAGCTGGTTTGCAGCAGGTACATGTGAATTATACTTCTGCCAGGCATGTTGGAGGCATTAGCAGCTCCAAACCCTCCCACTTCCTCATTCCGGAGGAGACAAGGATCCCACTATTGCCACTCTGCGAGTAAAACTAAGACTGTGTTCACTGTTCCTGAGTTGGCTGGTAATAAGACTGTGTTTTCTGTTTCGATATTAAGGACATTACGACAGTAGTCTCTGTTTGTAAGCTCTCTGGCTAAGAGACTTTAAGTGTTTCTGAGATGGCTGATCAGGTTAAGTTTTGTGTTCTTGCCCTGTATTATAATAAAGAAATTAACTGTGTCTCTGGTTCGCTGAACTTAAAGACTGTGTTTTTGAAGGCTAAGACACCTCAGTGTGAGTCTAGTCATCATGCTTGTGAACAATGTATGTTACCAAAATGTTATTGTGTGAAAGACTCTTAGGTTTGAGGATAAGCCTTCTTTGTCACCAGTTTTGTTAGGCTTATTCTCAACCATCTCCTTGTGTGCCATTGCTGAACTGATACCTTTTAACAGACTCAAATCTTGCTTACTGTGAGCCAAAGCCACAGACACAGAATTTCATGTATCCAAACCTGTTGATCCAAGCACTGTTTGTGGTCATTCTCAGGTGACAATCGCTTACTGTGTGCAGGCCTTGGCAATAAGTGTTTGTGTCCCAGCCTGCACCTTCAAAACTGATTATGCTACAGAACCAACACGCCCAGCTTACTGTGTGTCTATATGCCTATAATGGCACTATTTATGCACCACAGTCTGCACTCCCAACGACTATGGCTCTTGAGGCCCCTTTTCAGTGTTTGCATCCTGAGGACTGTTTTGCTCCACAGCCTGTGACTTCGAAGACTGTTGCCAGTGTCCACCCCTGAGCCTATTACTCAACCTATTCCAGTTCCCCAGGCGAAACTGGCTAGGGCCCAGCTAGTCCCTGTCCCTATTCCCAGGGTGGCTTGGGTCCAGCTTTTCCCAGCAACCATTTCAGTTCCCAGAGTAAGGTTGGATGGGGCCCATCTGGTCCCTGTTCCAGTTGTCAGAGCAGCTAGGTCTCAGCTGCTAAGCTGCACCTGTTCCTATTCCCAGGGAGAGAGTGGCCAGTCTTCCTTATCAGCCTCAGCTATCAGTGGCTGCAGCTGAGTGCCCTGCGCATCCCCAGTTGCAGCACCCAAAGCAGATTGAGCACCCTGTGTCTGGTCCTGCTTCCTCCCAGCTAGAGGTCTTCATTTAGTTCCGCCTAAGATTATTGCCTTGCCTCACACAGCGTACATGACAGTTTGGCCCAGGATCTGTGCCCTAGACAATGCCATCAACAACACACATCTTAAGATGGGAGACACCTTAACGTACCTAACTTACCTAACTCTGGTGATTCTCGTACTCAGACAGAGTACGAGAATCGCCAAAGCTGTAACCATGGCAAGACTGAACAAGCCCGTGTGGAGCAAGAGTTAGATGATTTAAGACACCAAGCGGGAACAAGGCTATGGCATACATGGACAAGGGAAAGAATAGGGAACTGTTGAAATGCTACTACATATGTAACCTCAGTTAAAGGGGTTACATGAAGAGGATGCGGGAACTATGGATTCTCTGACACCCAACTTCTACACTAACATCAAAACAACTAGTAACTCATTGTTAAACATCCAGCACCCTGAGACTGTAGGCTAAGCGGAAGGGGGACATGGACTAGGCAGTGTAAGAACCACTATAAAGGTCGAGTCAACAAAGATCCATGAATACATTGGAAGATGGCCACAACCAATAATGAGCTTAGTGAATACCTCAGGCGGAAGAAACCAGAAAAAAGAATAGGAGCAAAAGGAGGCATTATGGAAGGACAGGCCCCCATATTGGATGTACCACCAGCAGGTAGAAGAAGTGGCTGAATAAAGCTGAACTAAATTACACAGAGGCACTAATCATGGCAGCACAGGAAGAAGCTCTGAGTACAAGATCCATAGAGGCTGGGGTCTATCACACCAGGCAAGACCCCAGGTGCAGGCTGTGTAAAGATGCCCCTGAGACAATCCAGCACATAACAGCAGGGTGCAAGATGCTAGCAGGCGGGGCATACATGGAACGCCATAAGTGTTGGGTCTGCGCTTCCACAGGCCCCGCTGGTTTAGAAACTTATTCCCGTTAACGACTAGGAAGCAAGACAATCAGCGATTTTACTTGCGCAAAGGAAGGATCTCAGAGCAGCCCTTCTGCCCTCGGTCAGACCACTTCGAAGAACCAGCTTCCGCTTGCCGCCTTTTATTGAAAACAGTTACAGTACACACAAGCACCACCCATTGTAAAACCCCCCTATGGTTCTAAAAGATAAGGCACTGTATGTGTGTGTGTGTTTGTGTTTGGGGGTGCGTTTGTGTGACCTCCTGCTCACCAAACGGGTCACAAAGCCAGGAAGTTTGCTAAACAAGAACAGAACCCTCACATAGGATGTGTCCCTATAATAAAACACTGCAGCCTCCTCCACCACTTGTGATTCAGATTAAGGTTGGCTCAAATTACATTCAGATAGAAATCAACTAATTCCAAAGAGTTAATATAGTTTTTTCAGTTTCTGTCTCTGCTCCACAGTTCTCTCTTTTACTGAGTAAATTAGAATTCATATACTTTACAGTTGTTTTTGGATGTAATGCTACAAGAAAAAGCGGAAAAAGTGAATGCTTCTTGAATTCACTGAATATAGCAGTAAGATGAACTGTGTGCTTGTGTGTGTTTGATGCAACAAGCTTACATAAGGAATTCTACTCAACCTCATCTCTGACTTGCACAAAAACACACTGCATGTGTCATTAGGAGTTGAAGTGGAGCAATTTTGGCTCAGCCATTATCTGCTTACACAACCCACTACAGTGAGGAGAGTCTTGATGTGTGCTTATGTGTGCGAGCGCTAGTTGGTTTTTGTAGTGTACAAGGACAATGTCCACCACACAAGGGGGAACATTTTATATTACAAGGACTGGGCCAGTGCCCTCATAACCCACCTCCACGATTTCTCCAGATGTCATCATGGCTCAAAATAACTCAGTTTTTGTTTCAGGAATCTTAAATCTGTGTATTTAAACAGTGTCCCTTCGGTGGGTGTGTATTGGTTTGTAGTTCTTAGTTGGCAGCCTCATCAAGTAACCTCTTCTTTGATCATCAAGCCCTCAGCCCTATGTTGACTGTTTCACTCTAGCCCAGCTAGCTGCTGAGCTGTTCAGATGGCATTCATGACTGCTCTTTGTTGTTAAGGTAACATTCTGTGATAGAGCTGAGTAATGAATACCATCCCTCTCTGGACACAGCCCAGGGTCCAGAGTTATTAAATATTCTGTGGGTACAGAGAGAAACAGCACAGCCTCCGGCCATTTTCCTGTCTCCATGAAGGTGAAAATAGAAGAGGAACTATGTGCTACATGAAAATAAGGTGTTTCATGCATGGGAAAAAACAGTGTACCCATTGAGCATACGAGAGCTGTGCCACTGCAAATATTACCAGTAAATACAGAAGAAGCCTTACATAAACATACCTTTGGGACTGTGCAATTAGGGAAGAAGGAAGACCTACTGTGTGCTATTTCAGTAGTACACACAGACTGCATGTTAGTACTTGTGATTTAGTTGTGTGAGAGACAATGTGAAGCACTACTCTCGGTCATATCAAAACCCTGTGACTGCTGACTTGTTGACTTCTTGTCTGCTAGAGGTCTGTGCCACCAATGCTGTCTGTGGGATGTGAAATTCTGCCTATTTGTGCATGTTGCCCATTTTCTCAGGAGCACATTGTCTAACATGGAGCTATGTCACAAGCACTGACATGCATTATTTCAAACTGCATAAATCTAGCTAGTTAAGATGTTAGTGTAACCATTTTGTAAGAATTCAGAGAAGTTTTCCTGAGCCTGCTACCCCAGACCATCAAGGTCACCAAGGGTAACAAGCAAAAATATAAATTTCTAATTGGACTGGCATCTAAAATAGCAGTGTTTTTACACTAAAACCCAGTCAGAGGTATTTTTGGACTTTAAGCAATTTTATATATAACAGCCCTGACATGAATGCATTGGGCCAAATTGGGGTTCACAAGAAATGTTAATATAGATTAACATAGACCTGCATTACAATTCAAAGGTTTGGACACAACTTCTCACTTAGTAGTTTTACTTTATTTTCATTTTTATTGTAGATTCTCACTGAAGGCATCAAAACTATCAATGAACACATATGGAATTCTGTAGTAAAGAAAAATGTGAAATAACTCAAAATATGTTTTATATTTTAGATTCTTTAAAATAGCCACCCTTTGCTTTGATTACTGCTTTGCACACTCTTGGCGTTCCCTCGATGAACTTCTTGAGGTCGTCAGCTGAAATTATTTTCCAACAGTCTTGAAGGAGTTCCCAGAGATGTTGGCTCTTTTGCCTTCACTCTACGGCCATGGCATGTCACTGCAGGATGCTGTGGTAGCCATGCTGGTTCAGTTTGCCTTCAGTTTTGAATAATAGTGTCAGCAGCAAAGCACCCCCACACCATCACACCTGCTCCTGCACTTGGGGACACATTGACTGAAGAACTGTCATTTCTCTTTAATTAATTAATTAATTAATTCTCTTATTGGTTCTTGGCATAACATGAATTCAAATAGCTGTCAAATAATGCTTTTGGCTGTGTACCAACTTGACTTCTGCCCCAACCCCATTAAGAAAGCAAGAAATTCCACAAATGAACCCTGACAGGCACACCTGTGAGGTGAAACCATTTCAGGTGACTACATCATGAAGCTCACTGAGAGAAGGCCGAGGGTTTGCAGCACTGACAACAACTTTGAGGAATCTAAAATATAAAACATATTTAGAGTTATCAATGTTTTCTTTGTTACATAATTCCATATATCTTGCTTCATATGTTTGATGTCTTCAGTTTGTATCTACAGTGTAGAGTGTAGTAAAAATAAAGAAAAAACACTGAATGACAAGGTGTCTCCAAACTTTTGACTGGTAGTACATATATATATATAAAAAAAAGACACATACTCACACAACAAATAAGCTTGAAAACAAACAAAAATATAAAAAGATGTTTCACATCCACAACAGAGACAAATAAACATCTGCATCAGCATTATTAAATCATTATTATCAGTGCAGCTTTCTCTGCTGGTGTACTTCCACTAAATCAGCGGTCCCCAATCCCCGGGCCATGGACCGGTACCGGGCTGCGAGAGCTGAGGTTCGGGTGTGAAATTTATGGTTTTCAGGGTTTGTATCGTTAACTCGGTTTCCCTGGGTCTTTCCCGTGTTGTAGTTGTGCGTCTTATTTTGAAAGAAATATTTACACATTACCATAGCGACCAGAGAGCATTAAGGGGCAGAGAGGAGGATGTTACTCTCAGTGTTGTTGGTGCATTTCAGGAGACGCTGCTGATAAAGTTACACAATTACACAGTGAGTTCGCGTTTATTATGATATTTACAAAATACCACAGTTTTTGTCTCGGTCGTATCATTTTATTTTGTTGTATTTATCTGCGAGACCTTAAAGGCCGGTCCGTGAAAATATTGTCTGCCATTAAACCGGTCCGTGGAGCAAAAAAGGTTGGAGACCGCTGCACTAAATGTTACTAAATTATATAATGTCCCACATTTCACCTCAAACAAAACAAATTCTTTATACAGATATAGCACTCATATTTAAAGCTTTCACCATTTATCCTCATGATATTATGATTTAATTTGTTCAAACACTGACTTAGTTTGGTAAGCAGTATGTATTTTACAATGATCCCCTTAGGCTAAAATAATCAGCCCGCATAATCTGTCTACATTTAGGTCGTTTTTTAGGAGGTATAATACGATGTTTATGCCTCAGCAGTACCATTACACAAACTTCTGATTAAAAAGTGTCTGGAGCACCAGTTTACGCAGATGAACACATGCTGCGGTCCAGGTATGATTCTGAGCTGAGGTCTTCCCTTTTTCTCCCTGCTTTCTTGAGTCACTAAAACTATTTAATAAAGGTGAGAAAAATCTCCCCAAAATCAAAGTATCTTCTGCCATTTATAGTACATAGTTTAATATAAACGATCAAAGTTAACAGTTCTTTGCCTGACTGCATGTAATGTGTTGAAATTTAGACAATATGTTAGTGTTCATGTTCACGGCAATTTAGCAGGATAGATACACACTAAACATTAGGTCAAGACTCCAAAACAATGCCATTCCCTTTAAAAATGTTGGTCTTAAGTCTTAAAAATACTAGAGTGCTGGTATAGGACTTTGAACAAAGAAAGACAATGCAGTCCCTCTACTAAATAACATAAATATAATCTTTATTTCTGTATACATATGTTTAGAAGGCCAGAATAAAAGTTTGACAGCCTTGTATGAGAAACATTTTTGTTTAAATTTAGGTCATCAATGTAATATAAAGACTAACAAGAGTTAGCTGTCATTCACAGATACTTTTCACTTAACAGTCCAGTTTGGTTCTGCTTTTGTGTGACCACGAGAAATGTCCTGCAGACTGTCTGCTGTGGGTTGGACTTAAGTGTTGGTCAGCTAATAGAATATAGGGCTAAACTGCTACTAAACTATACATTTGTCATACATATGTACAAACACGCATGCACACATCCACTTTTACTATGATGACTTTTTTTTTTTACCACTCCTATCCCCTGCAAAAACAAACAAGGTGATCATTCAAGTACCTTTAGAAAAGGTGTGATGTTTTATAGGCATAACATTGGTCACAATCAGCAAAGGACACAAAGTACTCTGAACCTGCTTTTATAGTTCTCATGTTATGTGCCTAAGGTGGTAGTTCTTGAAATATAAATGAGCCTCCAGAGTGGAAACAATGGGCAGGTTAATCACTGGGATTAAAACAAAGAAAAAAACAACTATGGTGACAAACTAAAACTATATAAAACAAACCATTTCACAGAAGACCTTGTAGTAGTGCTGTGGTAGCTGTCGTTACTTCACAACAGTTGGTTCCCCAGGGGCTTTTTGTGTGGCATTTTCTTCAGGTATTTAGCTTTCTCTAACAGTACAAACACATGTGAGCTTGAATGGTTGTCTGTTTTCGGGTACCCTGTGTGATTGGTGTACCTGTGCCTTTTACCCAATGGGTGGGAGAATATGGCCACATGACCCTGGTTGATTAAGCAATTAAGGAGCTAGGTAGACACTGTGACACTGGGAAAGTAAATGAATAATGGCACAAACCACAGGACCACCTTCAGAGCCCTGGGCTTTCCCACTGTGACAAATCAAAATGTTTGCCTTGAAAAGGGTCCATATTAAATTGGCAATTTGTGTATGACTATGTAGAAAAAAGTGGGCCTGTAGAAGCAGCAGTGAAGACAGGGCCAGTGTAGAGTCCTGGTCCATCCACAGGAACCTTTGAATATAAAAAAATAAAATGATTAAAATAAAAAATTAATGCAACCTTGCATTTTTATTATTGATTATGCCACCAGGATTTAAAAAGCAATAAAAGCTATTTATATTCTATGTGTAGTAAAACTTTGAGAATGCCTTAATTACATTACAAAAGAATTCGAGTGACAGTGCAATCTGGTCCTTTATGTAACACTAAAATGATGAAATTACTTTTATTTTGAAGACTGTTTTCATATTGTATACTATAACATTTTTAGATTGTTTTTGATTCTGTGCCAAAGGTTATGGCTCCTTTAAGGAGACAAACAGAAGTGATTACGTTCACGATTCATACCATCCATCTGTATATGTTTAAATAAAA
Organism: Oreochromis niloticus; assembly: GCF_001858045.2. NCBI lineage: Eukaryota > Metazoa > Chordata > Actinopteri > Cichliformes > Cichlidae > Oreochromis > Oreochromis niloticus. The sequence continues at coordinate 2,353,172 of NC_031986.2, forward strand.
TCTTTTTGATGTGTTTTCTTTGTTAATTTAACCAAATAAAGACATTCAGAAGAAGTGCCGTTTCAACTCCACACTATCACTGCTCTGAGGCTGAACCTGCACGTGATGTTGACATAAAGGTTCTCTATCATTTCAGTTTCACAGCACACAGACCTATGACTAACTACATAAATAAATGTAGCATTTATTTATGTAGTTAGTCATAACTACATAAGCAATAGATTTTTTGAATTGTGTCAAAACCTGTCACTTTTGTTCTCTACATTTCAGCCAGAATGAGTGGTGAGTTATTACAGCAGCCAATGTGACTAAAGCCTCTAGCTGAGGAATCATTTACACCGGATACACTCCTTTCTTTGTAGTTACACACTTGCAGGGTGACTTATATTAAAAGTGACTTGACTGTCAGAACTGTGACTGCGACAGCCAAAGAGCTGTGGGTTACCTCTCCCAGAGCTTGCAGGGCAACTGTGGCTGCCATGGCCTTGGCGTGCTTCTTATTGGGACTGGCTGTCTGGGGTTGGTAGTCCACACCATTCACTGTGACCTGGAGATAACACAACACATAACACTGTTCACTAACAACATCCAATAAACACAGGTCCAGATTAACAAAATCCATTTTCTAGGATTCACAAACAACATGTGAATTTGATCCCTACAGAACAGAGCATATGCATTTAATCCATCCATCCATCTTCATCCGCTTTATCCGAGGCCGGGTCGCGGGGGCAGCAGCCTAAGCAGAGAAGCCCAGACCTCCCTCTCCCCAGCCACCTCCTCCAGCTTATCCGGGGGAACACCAAGGCGTTCCCAGGCCAGCCGAGAGATATAATCTCTCCAGCGTGTCCTGGGTCTGCCCCGGGGCCTCCTCCCGGTGGGACATGCCCGGAACACCTCACCCAGGAGGCGCCCAGGAGGCATCCTTGTCAGATGCCCGAACCACCTCAACTGGCTCCTTTCGATGTGGAGGAGCAGCGGCTCTACTCTGAGCCCCTCCCGGATGGCCGAACTTCTCACCCTATCTCTAAGGGAGAGGCCAGCCACCCTTCGGAGGAAGCTCATTTCTGCCGCTTGTATCCGCGATCTCGTTCTTTCGGTCACTACCCACAGCTCGTGGCCATAGGTGAGGGTAGGGACGTAGATCGACCGGTAAATTGAGAGCTTCGCTTTTACACTCAGCTCCCTCTTCACCACGACGGACCGGTGCAGCGTCCGCATCACTGCAGCCGCAGCACCAATCCGTCTGTCGATCTCCGGCTCCCTTCTCCCATCACTCGCGAACAAGACCCCGAGATACTTGAACTCCTCCACTTGGGGCAGGAACTCATCCCCGACCCGGAGTGGGCACTCCACCCTTTTCCGGCTGAGAACCATGGCCTCAGATTTGGAGGTGCTGATCCTCATTCCCGCTGCTTCACACTCGGCTGCGAACCGTTCCAGTGCGAGCTGGAGGCCTTCACCTGATGAAGCCAACAGAACCACATCATCCGCAAAAAGCAGAGATGAGATTCTGAGGCCACCGAAGTGAAAGCCCTCCGCCACTTGGCTGCGCCTAGAAATCCTGTCCATAAAAATTATGAACAGAACCGGTGACAAAGGGCAGCCCTGGCGGAGCCCATCACCCACCGGGAACGAGTCCGACTTATTGCCGGCAATGCGAACCAAACTCTTGCAACGGTTGTATAGGGATCGAATGGCCCGTAGCAATGGGCCAGACACCCCATACTCCCGAAACACCTCCCACAGGACACCCCGAGGGACACGGTCGAATGCCTTCTCCAAGTCCACAAAACACATGTAGACTGGTTGGGCAAACTCCCATGCACCCTCAAGTATCCTTGAGAGGATAAAGAGCTGGTCCAGTATTCCATGACCAGGAACACCACCTTGTTCCTCCTGTATCCGAGGTTCGACTAACGGACGAACTCTCCTTTCCAGCACCCTGGCATAGACTTTCCCAGGGAGGCTGAGGAGTGTGATCCCCCTGTAGTTGGAACACACCCTCTGGTCTCCCTTCTTAAAGATGGGGACCACCACCCCGGTCTGCCAGTCCAGGGGTACTGCCCCTGATCTCCACGCAACATTGTAGAGGCGTGTCAACCAGGACAGCCCTACAACATCCAGAGCCTTCAGGAACTCGGGGCGGACCTCATCAACACCAGGGGCTCTGCCACCAAGGAGTTGTTTAACTGCCTCAGTGACCTCGCCCCCGGAAATTGGCGGGTCATTCCCCTCATCCCCAGACTCTGCTTCCTCCTCGGAAGACGTGTCAGTGGGATTAAGGAGGTCCTCGAAGTATTCCTTCCACCGCCTGACAATTTTCTCAGTCGACGTCAGCAGCGCTCCGCCAGCACTATACACAGTGCAGGTAGAGCACCGCTTTCCCCTCCTGAGACGCCTGACGGTTTGCCAGAATCTCTTCGAGGCAGTCCGAAAGTCTTTTTCCATGGCCTCTCCGAACTCCTCCCACACCCGAGTTTTTGCTTCAGCCACTGCCCGAGCCGCATTCCGCTTGGCCTGTCGATACCTGTCGGCTGCCTCCGGAGTCCCACAGACTAACCAAGCCCGATAGGACTCCTTCTTCAGCTTGGTGGCTCCCTTCACCTCTGGTGTCCACCATTTGGTTGGCATTTAATTAAAACTTAAAAACTTAATTAAAAATTACATACACTTTCAAGGATTTAGCATGAAGGACAATAACACGATGTACATGTATTTAAGAGTTGGTAATAGGGTCACAAATGAAGTTAAATAAGGCCAAAATGCATATGAGAGGAATAAAGAGCTGGCTGTATATAACAGAACACTTGAATTCAGATGCTTCCCTATGTGACATACATTTCTTAGTCTTGGTACATCTTTACAGTCAAGTTACAGTCACATTGTACCACTACAGTAACATCTTTGAAACTGAAGTAGCAGAGACTCCAAACTCCACACTGAGATACTGTATATTATGAACACAGATCACGGTTTATAATTTTCATTGTCTCAGATGCACCTTTAAGTTACCCAAAAGTAATTAGATTACTGTTACTTTCCCATAAGCACGCTGTGTTACTGTTACTGCTTTACTAAACTGTGGTTTTGTTTTTGAGAGTGTCTCATGACAATGACGTACGAGCGTGCGACGTCCGTGGGAGCAACAGACGTGTGCAGATCAATAATGGATAATATGGAGTGCAGGAGAGAGTACGACCATGCAGCGTTTAACGCTTGGAAGTAATCACATTACTTTGAGTTTGATTCTGTAAAAGGTGACAAAAACATTAGCGTCCGCTGTACACTCTGCGTGGGAAGAAAACTTCTTTCTACAGCGAAAAATTAAACTTCAAATCTGAGCGAGCTCCGAGCACGCTGCCACGGGAATGTGACATTCAAAGAGAAACCCCCGAATGCCTTTTCTAAAATGAGTAAACAGTAAACTAATGGGATTACATTCTTGGAGAACTAATCGGTAATTAGTAACTAATTTTAGGAGTAACTAATTATTATTTTCAAGACCAACACTGTTTGTCATACAAGGTGATTTACTCACCACCATCAGCTCTGTGTCCAATGTGATTACTATCGTCAGATGATTTGTGTTACCTCTCGATTATAAAGCACTGCAGAGCAGGATGCTAGAGCTGCTTAAAGAGTAACTGTGTGGGATTTAATGACATAGTGGAGAAGGTGCAGATTGTCCCCAGTTTCCAAAAAACCAAATAAGACTGACACACAGAATGAAAATTACCCACCTTGAAAAGAAAATTCTTGCGGTGGTCAGGACCACTGTGATGAACCATAACAAAGTCTGGCTGCATTATCTTTCTCTTGTTACACAACTCAATGAGAGCAGACACCGGGTGCTTCCCTGTAAACAGATAAAGGGACATCATTAGATGAATTTGGACAACGCTCAGAGGAAGAGATATTCTACAGAAGGATTGATATTTATGATGAATATTTTTTGTCCTTGTTTATGTTTGACATCCAGCTCAGTGCTCAAGAATGCCAATGACCCTTGCAGGAGCTTTTGCGGTTTACTACAGATTTAGAAGTTATTATTTCTGTTGACTGTTCTTTATGAAAAGATTGACTGCAAAAACAGTTCAGAGAATTCTGTTTATTGTTTATGTAAGAACGCCACCTTGTGGAAAATATCAGTACTGTGGCTTATTTGTTATGGTTTTTGTACAGTTTACATGTTGGTGTAAAGTTGTAGTGGCAGAGCTGCGTAAGTATGTTGCACATAATCACGTATATCTGTACCTTTGGTTATTGTTCTGATATACATAATTTTGCTGAGGATAAATTACACACACTGTTCTGACGCTACCGATACTTTGATCCTGATACTGGTGGATAAAGACTGAGAGCCAGACTTACAATGCAAACTGCACTTTGGAAATGAAAAGTTACTTTCTGGATTTACCAAAGAAGTGCAGTAGCATGTTTGTAATTGACAAGCATGGACATGGTTGTTTATTGTTTATGTATTTGTTGGAATTTTCCTTTTAGAGGTGAATGCCTAAACATGTAAGTGCTGCTGCATTTATGTACTTAACAGTAACTTCTTTAACATGCAAATTGGTTAGTTTCTGGCCATAAATAATGTTTTATCTTCTTCTGTAAATCCTAAATGTCAGCTGATACACACGGATAATACATTCATTCTAGCTAGGGCTGTGCGATACGACCAAAATCTCATATCCCGATATTAAGACATCTATCGTCCGATAACGATATAAATCACAAAAATGTAACATTTTCTGTAAATTCTGTGAATGTCGCGTACCTGGAGTCGAGTGTTTTAACTGATGCATGAAACGATACATTTTTAGACATAGGTTGTAACGGCCGCTGTTTTCTTTGTGAGCATTTATTACACAGCGTGCTGCGGGGAAAAGCCTGTTCTAACGTTTGAGTCTAAGGTTTATTTTTTAGCACCTGACGGCTCTTTTTTGCTTCTCATCCGTAAATACTCTGCATCTTTCACATGATTCAGTTTATTTTGAAAAGTCTCAACAGGATCTTGAGCTTTATTGTGAAAGGTTTATGTGGAAAATAAACAAGCAGACATGCGGTGGTTTTACCGTCGTTGTTGTTAACGACAACGCATACAAACAAGCGCTTGTCCGTCTGTAGTGTGGTTATATTAAATATAAGAGAAAGAGAGAACTTTAAGAAATTAATATAGCCACTACAGTGACCATCAAAATAATGAAAAAATATTGCCGTAAACAGTTTATTTTGCGACACCACAAAACAAACGATAGCGTAAAATGAAACGATAGACGTTTTCATATCGTCATCCGATATATATCATTATATCGAACAGCCCTAATTCTAGCTGTCAGATTTCTCCAAAGAACAGCTATCACACCCTCACAGATGACACTCAGTCAGCAGAAACCTCTAACAGCAGGGTCTGTCCTTGTACCAAAAACGCTGATTCTCCTTCAGCTGCCTCTCACTGGTCCTAAGTACCATCATTATTATAAAGAAATGCATGTAGAATAAGTTTACTCTGTATTTGCTCCAGTGGGTCTGATTGGTTTTTTTTATGAGCTGCAAGACTGCAAGAGTAAAGGTCAAGACTAAAGGTCAACAATATCACCATCTTTAAAGAAACAAATTAAGGTGTATTTTACCCATTAGATCCTTGGTTACTACTAGTCCACCAGTTTGCTTCTGTAGTTTCTCTCCTTCAGCAACTAGACCTAAAACATTAAAATCATCATCAATAATGTGGTATTATTTATAATATCACCCATATGGGACCACTTCCCTAAAGAGTAAAATGTGAGAATCGTACTATAAACCAATATTTGTGGCCAAATAACAGTAAATCCATGCAATATGACACCATATATATCCCACTGCCTTCACTAACACTGTCTTGCAAAGCTTGTGTTAGCATCTGTTGTCGAGACTCAGTAGCAAAAAGTGCATCACTTGGTACTTGGTTTCTCATACCTTTGCGGTCAACCTTAAAGTCAATAACGATGGGTTCCACAGTACCCTCGCGGTTCCTTCCAAGGCCTTCGCCTGTCTTCCACCCCATCTTTCTCATCAGGAACTCCCCGACACCCCCTGACACTGGAGCTGCCCTGAGAAACTGGTCCTAGTCAGAACACAAACAAACACAGTAAAAAGTCAGAAGGGAGAAAAAAAAGAAAAACTACATATACAAGAGCACAGGGATGGACAAATTATATTATCACATTTTCATCTCAAACATTTTCTTTTCATGCTCCTTGTCACAGTGTGGTGTCTTTTTAAGACAGCCTAAGGTAATGTTTTGTGATGTCACAAGTATGCGCTGCTGCCCTCAGTAGAGTGTGGGAGAAACATGCTTGCACATGAACGCATGGACTGAGATGGACCTCATATCTTTACCTCCCTAACTCAAAGTAACGTTACGGGTTGTATGAATACTACTCGCTTCATATATGATGAGACAGCAGCTGTTCAACCGGGCCTTGTAAGGTTGATGAAGAGTGTGTTTATTAAAGGACGAGCACTGTGGAATTCCCAGTGTGGTCGTGAGTTTTTGACTGTCCTGTCGAGTGTTTCTGCCGCCTCCTCTCAACCACTGAATACAACCCACGTTACAGCATGCAATGAATTACACGTATAATTTATAAAAATGACAAAAAAAATGCATATAAAATGTAGGTAACACTTAAACCGAATGTTTTTAATTGCAAGTATTTCAAGGCTGTATTCACTTTGTAATTAAACTTCTAGAAGAAGTCCTTGTAGAGAATTCTGATTAAAGTAAACCACACAAAGATCACACAAAGATTTGTTATGGTTTCAACTAATACTAGTACCAGCAGACTTGTTTCCAAATTCCAAATATGTGACCTCTTTGAAAAACTGACATCTGATTTGCACCAATTACTTTTGCACCAATTATATTTTGTGTTTATTGTCTATCTATGCTATACACACTGTTTTTTTAACAATGAATATTTCCAGTACCATGGAAGAAAAAGGTGCAGAGATTCGAGTGGTGTTGACTTCTGTGCTGTGGCATGATTTTAGTGTTTGGGTTCTGTGAGGAAGAACGGCCCCTGTAACCTGCAGAGTGAAATTTTATTGAGGATGTTTTATGAATTTTAAATATTTGATTCCAAATAAAGATCTGGTGTTTTAAAGGGTTTTACTGTTTGAATAATCTTTATTTTCAGAATATGGGACCAGGCTGGTTTAACAAAGGTGGTGGCATGTGTCTAACTTCACCCTCTACATCTTCCCCAGCCTTTCTCGTTATTTTTCAAGCTTCTTGTGTTCCTTCTTCCTGATGTCGCTATCACCTGGTGTAACTAGCTCTATCACTACGGCCTTCTTGTTTGTCTGTATCTAAGAGTCTCACAGGAGCTTAGCTTGGTCATTCTCAGCCACCCTAGTGGGCATATCTTAGAACTTAGAACACTCTATTGTCAATTTACAGTTGCTTGCACACTGAAATTTAAAAGCAATATCCCTAATTTGATCCTGGGACTTCCAGGCCATGCTTTGCTATAATTCATTTATGTCCTGCCTGCTAGCATCTTGCACCCTGCTGGTATGTGCTGGATTGTCTCAGGGGCATTTTTGCACCCGGGGTCTTTCCATTTTAAGTAAATCTAGAAGAGTAAACATTGGATAGGATTAATTTGAAGGAGGGCAAATTTGTAATTTTTTGGTTTGGTTTCTCAGGCTATTAGATCGGACTCAAAATTTAGAAATTCTTGCACACTAAGCTGTTATCAATATATAAAACAAACCAGTGATTGATTAGAGCAGGTAGATATGCTTTCTTCATGTTTAAGCTTTGTGAACATGTGATTCGATAAGACTCCTGACCACATTTTACCTCCAAAGGTTTTGATCATGACAGCAGTGATGAGTGCAGCTGCTGTCTTAAAAACACATTGGTTTTTATTCTAGCTGAGCTAATTATCAGTGTTAGACAGAAAGAAGAGGCTGCACAATAAATTACACACTTCTTTATTGAATCCTTATTATAAGGGTTGAATCTTACATCACTATCTATTTGCACTCAAGCTTTTGGATGTATATTACAGTACGCATGTGAGTGACACGGCTGCACTACTGCATGTCTTTTCTTCTATATTCTCTAGAAGACTTATAACCTCTGCTTTCTAACAGCCTCAGATGTGAGGCTCAATGCGAAAATACTGACTATAGTATACTAGAAGTGGTACAGAGCTTCACTAGGAGATGACTACCAGAGGGTTAAAAATAAATTATGCTTGATTTTTGCTTTGAATGCTATGTACATTACCTTCTTCAGCCATGCTTGTGGTCCACTGGTCGAGAGCTCCTCAGAGCTGAGGATCTGGGCTCCAGTTGAACCAGTAAAAAGACCAGGAACAGTGTTGGATTGGGCCCAAGCATCTACCTACCGAAAAAGAACACTTCTATAAAATAAGAGTGTTTAAGCATGTCTTTTACTGACACCACTGTCAGTATTCCGAGATTGAAAAGTTATCCCCATTCTCTTGGCTGTTCACTTATTCACAAGGGATTGGTACCATGGGTGGCAATGCAGATTTGATTTGGCAGGTTTTATGACAGATCCACGGCCTCTGGTTACTCTATTTGGTTTTATAGAAGAAACATTGTTACATAAATCATTAAGACTAATTTCGTTCATGAAGTGTCTACAAAACCTACTGCTTCTAAGCAGATCAACTGCAGTTGTTGCAGTCAGTATCAAAGTGACGGCTACACCTCACACTAATGACATCAGCACAGATATTTACGAGGATCAATTACCACTTAATTAAAGCCTAATATTTTCCCAAGTTTACACTTTTGTGAAATTGTATAATACGCATTGTAAGTAAAATACAATAACACTCAGAATTAGCTCTAAACTCACCAGCTCCAACATTATACAAGTATTAATATGTGAGTAATATCTCAGCAGTGGTACAGCAGGGACTGATCACCTACTAATCGGAAGGCTGGTGGGTCGACCCCCATCTGCTCCAGTCTGCATGTAAAGTATCCTTGGGCAACATACTAACCCCAAGTTGCTCGAATGTGTGTGAATGCTAGATCAACATAGGAAAAAGTGCTTGTGCAAATGTGTGTGAATGGGTCAATGAGGCAAGTTGTGTAAGCAGCAAAGCACTACATAAGAACCAGTCCATTTACCATTTACACTGAATATGAAATGCTTTTTGCATCTTTTGTCCATTTTCCTGTTTTACAAAATGCTGACCTGCATAAAATGAGAAAAGCCATGCTTTGTTTTTATTGAAAAAAGATCATATTAGAAGCTAAAACCAAGAACAACATATACATGCTGCATCTAAAACTGAGACTGCCATAATTGTGACACAGTGTGATTATGCCGTTCACCCTGTTATTATAGCATCTTCATATTAAGATTCACACTTGCTAATAGTATAAAGATTATGCTAATGGTGAGCACGTTAGCTGCTTTAAACATTTATTCTTTTGAGACTTATTACCTGCTCTTGTGCACGGGTGAGCATGCGGATGGCACTGATATCATAGGGGTTCTCAGCCAATCGCCTCTGAGCTTTGATTCGTTCAGTTACAGCCTGGGTGATGTCTACTTGCTGGAGAGACAGAAAAACAGAGAGAGATAGGGAGCGAGAGAGGTTAGTCAGACACAGGTTTGAGGGTTAAGAAGGGGGAGAAGACCCAAACTAGTGTTGTTTTATAAATCTTACATTCTGAATAAGTCCATGATACAAAAATATCTTAATCCATTCAATTGTTTTGCAGCTGGTTTATCCGGTTACCAATAATTTGAATAAAAAAGCAAACTGAAGCAAAGAAAATGGAGCCTTCTCAAAAACCCTAAATACAAGCATACTGGGTTCATTGGTAACTCTTAACTGGTCAAAGGTTTGGGTGGCAGCTGTGTGGTTGAGACTTTGTGTTAGCCCACTGCTGGCTGGTTCAGACTCCTGCTCACCTGTTTGTTTATAAACATTTCACGAAAATACTTCATTTACTTCACTTTACTGATGATTACTTTACTAAATGATTACTTCATTAAAGACTAAAGAATTGGGAAGTGTTATGAAGAAACTGTTTAAATTCCATTTTCACATTTTATGTCAATAACAACATTACAAATTCAGCCACTTTACGTGCAGAATTGTGGTATCCAAATCAACCCATGCCTCCCACCAAATTTAGTGCTTAATTTAACATAAATCAGAAGGTGTGAAAAACACAGCGGTTTAACAATTCAGGGAAGATAAAATCTCAAACCACATAAATATATTCAGTGCTTGGAATTGCACCCTATGTTTCAATGATATACTTCATTTAACTTTTTTAAACCATTTCATACAAAAAGATTGAACAAAACAATAAGACCTCTACAAGTAAAAGAGTACCACATAGCAAGATAAACTATCCCCAGAGATCCATCCATGATCCATTAAGGCTTCAAGGTATCAGGAAAATTCATGTCAGATCTGCCTTCACCACACTAAATCTGTTTAAACGTTGATATTGTCAAAGTTTAACATTAATTAGCATCTCATTAAGCCACATTTTAAAAACAGCGACCTTTCCAGTCCAATAAAATTAATGTCTCTGTGATTATGCCTTCCCTCAGAGCACGTCTTTGGTGGGATGGGAGTAATCTTGTCCCATCACTGTAGACAAATACTGTCAAATTACAGTCCAGGCAAATGGCCACAACATACTGTTTGGATTGTTTTGCAGTTTACGTTAAACTAAACCTTCTTTGGGGAAACACATAAAGAAGGACACAGACATGAGGGAAAATGCAACAAAGAACAGAAGCAAACTGAGGGTTTAAATATGGGAAGAGTGAAGAAAGACAGAAACAAACAGCAAGAAAGACCGAATTCACCAGAAGGCACAGGGAATACAGGGACAATTAAACTAGATAATTAAACTAAGGAGAACTAGGAGTACAAATACTAAACACTCCAAAAAACTCAGCCTAAGAATTTCATCTCTAACTTCCTTTCAGATAAGTGGTAAACCCATCTCTTGGTCAGAAGAGACCTAGTTGTGCTTGCTAGCATTAGTACAGGATATTAATGCATAGCATAGTGGAATCACAAAATCACATTTACTCCATGCACTGTTCAATAGCATCGCCCAAATGATTTTTAAAAAAGGTGAGAAATGTTCACTTCTGTTGTATAGTATACAGTATCTGGTATAGTTTTTAAAAAAAGGCCGTTTCTCACCTGCAGTTGTGGGTCAGGAAAAACTTTGTCACTGTTTGTCACAAATGCTGGCTGTTCAATAACTTCCTGTACAACTGTTGCCGTTTCACCTGATGATGATGAGGTGGGTGGTGCTGACAGAACATTTGTTTGGGCCTTTGTTGCAACGGCAGCCTTCTCGGTTGTTTTGTCAACTGGCACCCATTCTCCATAAGCACCAAGTCCCTCTCCTTCCTGTAACACATTACATTAAATAAGTACCTATGGGTTTGTATTAAAAGACAGATTTTCAGAGAAAAAAAACATTTTCTTTGATAATTACCCTGTGGTATGCAATTAATCCGTTTAAAAAGGAGACATTTATTCTGAGGAATACAAAGTGCAGTTCAAAGAATAAACTGAAGCTAGAATGAGAAAAATATCTCTATAATTGTTTTAATGCTTACTGTTCATATAGAACAGATTTAGATTCAGATCATTTTATTGATTCAGACAATTCATTTGCAGCTTAGCCACAACCTGCTCATGCAATCACAGGTAAAAACAGAAATGTGTCTACAAATGATCATAAAAAGAAGTTAATCTAAGTGGCTGTCTGAGAGGAACTTCCTGAACTCAAATGACGAAACATGGTCAGGATAGCTGATTTTTTTGGGGGGGGGTATTGAGAGGTGCCCTGCTCCTGTAGATTAATCAGGATGCAAACTGACATATCTAATGCGCCACCAGCTAGAGGTTGAGACATCTGCCACCTTGCACCTTTTGTGGTTTTAAAATTTGTAAACGTCTGCATGTGATCTTCCCAAGATGAAGAAACAAACAGAATATTGTTGAGATATTGAAGCTATGAAAAGTGCCTCGATCATGGTCCTAGAAGAAATATTAAATATCCATTAAACTCGAACACCAAAAAAAGCTGACTGAGATGGTAACCAATTCCTAATAAGACAAATGGTACAAAAATGTAGGAAGTTTATATGTTCTCTCGGCATCCTGCAAAGTTCCCACCAGGACCACAACGTAAGATTCACAAAGATGTAAAAAAACAAAAACACAAGGACGACAGCAGAACACCTGCAAAAATCCCTTTGAATTCATAAATCTCCATTCATTCATTCAACTAAAAAAAAAGAACAAAATTAAGTTAGTACTAAAGGAAGAATACCATCATAGTCATGGTTACTGCTCCCACAAACTATTCTGCAACGCAATTCTTGGAACAGATAAAAATTTGTATTCTTAACTGTGAAATGCACAACACATGTTTGGAAGAAAAAAAGATTTTGCACACCAACAACAAAACCTCATATTTACCGTAAAGCATGTTGGGGGGAGGGTTCATGCTTTTATCTCAGCCCCTCAAACCCTTGTAAACACTGAAGATATGATAAATAAAATTTAAGAAGAAAATTCTACACAAGTATGTCAGGGCTAGAGTCCATTACTGACAGCTATGTTGTTTATGCAACAAGACAATGACTTGAAAGCAGGCAAAATGGTAGCAAAATCAAAATATTATGGTTTTGAAATGGCCACGCCCAATGCTGACCTGAAGAAAGGAAGGTGTTTGACTAAGACATCCCGGTTAAGTGGAACAGTAGCACTGAAATGCACACTGGAAGTGATTATGTTCAGCCGGTCTAATAAAAACTAGTTATAGTCAAATCAAATCAGTTTCATACCTTCTTACGATGCTGTGTTCCTGAAGACACTGGAAACTCCTTGGCCATGCCTGCATCACTGCGGACTGCTGGACGAACTGTTGAGTTCTGATTGGAGAAAAAATTTGAAATGGTTACTTCTTTTTTCGAATATGTTACTTATTACATAACTGCGACTATATCCACCAGAAAAACCCTATGAAGGAGCAGGTGACCCTATTCTCTTACATGCCTCTCTGCAGCTTCTCTCCTCCTGTCCTTGCCCACAGAGAATGTGCCTGCTCCCAGGCCATCAAAAATAAACCAAAAATGAGCAAAGCAAAATTCAAACATAAAGATTCACAAAGCTATGACTTTTCAGCTGGTGGAATAAATTTGTGGTACTGCTACCTTTTGCGGCAATAGTTTTACTGCATGTTTTGCAAATTACCGGATGTTTGACATCCTCCTTGTGAAATCCAAACGACAGCAGTCTCATTCCCTTGCTTTTCTGAAACTCCCGCTGTCACCATATTATTCCCTATTTGGTAGCATATAAACACGCATGCTCAGCGCAGTGTGCCAGCTAGAACATTCTCCAGTTTGGAGGGGGGGGGATTATGATGCATTTGCAGCATGTGGCAGGAAAAAAAACGTCATGGTGAATTACATGTAGACAGCTTAACATTGTCAAGCAATTTATACTTGATTTTCTTCATGATACATCGAGTATTTTCGCTATATCACCTACCCCTACCCTGGGTCACCCTCGAACCACAGACCCAGACAGAGGTTTGATTCAGTGAAAAGCCTGACTTAGTCTTGTCTACTCTAACAAGAAAACTCGCCAGATTTCTCCAACTTTTTATCTCATTTATTGCACAGTTAAGAAAACAGCCTCAACATGGCATTTAATCTATTATTAGACTAAATTGGCTTCTCTCAAAATGTAAATGAGCCCACCCACAATCGCACTCTGGAAGTTGTTTTGATCTCTGAGACAGAAACAGTATTCCCTAAAACCCTCTTTTGTCTGATTATTTCTTAACGGCACTTAAATTTATATAACAGATCTCAAAGTAGTGAAGAATACATTGCAATACAGTAGATGTGTTTCAGCCAGTGATGCGGGATACAAGGATATAATGCATCCACTGATATTTTCTTTAATGCAATGTTCAGACACAAGGCAGAGGAGCTTCCTAAACTTTATTAGGAGTTCAATCAGGAGGGAGCATAGCCATTACTCCTTCGGACTGACACAGGTCAGTTGAGGCAGTCTGACCATCTGACTAGGACACCACATAGTTGAGATATTCTAGCCATGTTGAGATTATATGAGATTATATCTCTCAGCTGGCTTGGGAAGGCCTTAATGTATGTCTCCCAAGCTGAGCTGCAGGAGAGAAGACTGCAGGCAAATCCAGGCCCCACAACAGAAAATATGTAGATGAATCAATTTCTTAACATATTATACTGGGACTGTGGGGTTTTTTTTCACAGAATATACTAAACGTTCACATTACTTCTCATGAAACTGTACATTGTAATACATAATTTTACAGTTAGATCCATAAATGCTTAGATCCAGACAAAATTTTGTTTTTTCCTGGCACTTGGCAAAAAAAATTGAACTAACAGTTATATAATTTACATCAGCTCAAGAACAGAAATGTCAGATTAATTCTTCAAACAACCACCCAAAACATGTGACCAGTTTTGGGATAGCGTTCTTCAGAAAGTTGAAACTAAGATAATCAGTTCACAGTTCACACCAGAACCACAGGAAGAAAACAGTGTGTCAAAGGTTCAGAAACCTGCATGTGATGACAGGGTTATATGTACAGGGATATACTGTCCGCTCACATTCAGTTAAATGAATAAAAATTTGATGGGGTGGTGCTTCATCGTACAGACAGATGATAACCTTCAGCATACTCCGCAAGTAGAATACTCTGCAATGGGCAAGCCAATCATGTGAAATTCGCCTGATGAGAAAATGGATTTTAATGCCTGTAAAGAATTCCTAAAGTATCCAAGATAAATAAACCTCTGAAATTAAAGGATTGTGTAACAAAATGATTGTGAATCCTAAAAGTTTCATGTAATATTTCAGCTGTACCACTGACATTTAAGTTAAGTCTGCATCTAATTGGTATTTCAGCTATTGCATTTCAAATGTGTTGTGGCTGTGGGTGTACAAAGACTTAGCTATGAAAACTGTGTGTTTGTCCAAATATTTCTGGGTCTAACTGCATTTAAGACAGACACGATGTAGCGCATGTGTGCATATTACATTAACACTGAAGCTGATTGCTTTTGGTTCTCGTAGAGCTGATCCTCCAAAAGGTTTCTCATCATCCTCTTCATCTGAAACATGAGGCACTGCCACTGGCAGCTCTTCTGTACTGTCTGCAATCATCTTGCATTTCTGCAAACACACACACACACACACACACACACACACACACACATATAAAGAGTAAGCTGAGTAACTACGACGTATCGCTCTTGTTTTACCACATTGCAGGTTGAAGATCTCCATGGCTGTTACAAAACACTGCAGAACTGTACTTTAGAACTGCTATGAGATCTGAGTAGGATCCTGTATGTAAGCAGACACAGACCTTTTCCACCTATAGAGGTAGAGCGGCAGTGCTTTAACAAAATGTAATGCACTTGTCCTTTAATGTAAAAAAAAATCCCAGCTGACCCTCTTAGAATCATCTCATATTTTATACAATAACTGTAGGATGTATGTAAATCCATGCTCTAAATCCAAAATCTAATTTGTGTTTGATATTTTTTAAGTATCAGGCTCATCGTCGCTATGTGAGCATGCACAAGGGCCTGGATCACAGAGGATCATGGAATGCTTCAGTGTTTTAACTCATTGCCTGTTCAGCTTGTGACAGTTTTCTTTTGGTATAGGATGGCCTGTCCTTTGCACTAACTTTAGTTGTTTTGACACTTGATACATAGAAAACATGAAACTTACATCAGTAAATTCTTTAATGCTAATGCTGTTTGCTTGCTTTGCTACTTTCCTTTTCACCTCCTCCAAATTAGCAATGTTGGGTTGGGCAGGGGCAACAGGTGGCTTCTGCATAATGGAAGGCAGTGGAACCAGTGACGACAAAGTGCCAATGTTAGTCAAGGCTGCTGTCACAGTGGCTACAAGTGAGAGGAGACACAGAAAAAGACACAAATCGGTGAATAACAAGCACAACAGCTGACTCAAATAAGATTCGAACATTTCAGCTTTAGTCATGTAATTCTGCTTATAGTTCTTATTTTTTATTGACTCAACAGTAATGAATTTTCTGTGAGATTAGAACCCAGATCAACAAAGTGTTCAAACAGAAGACACTTCACTTGACCTTCATGGTTATATTGCTCCAGAAAACTTACTAATCAGCAGTAGAAATATAAAGAAAACTACTCAAACACAAGAAAAGACATTACAGATTAAGGTTGGGCAATATGTTAAAATTTTCCAACCGACAATCATCAGTCCAGTAAATGACGACAGGTGATATATTCGCGCAGGCGACTTTTTGATGGGCAGAGCAATGTAATCGTGCACGCTTAGAATTTATAAGATTTGTTTGAATATTTTACCTTCTTTTCTTGTTTGTTTCAGTATTAATATTTCTACTTTTTGGATTATTCATTCATTTATTTATTTATCCGAGATGAGCCAAAGCACACAAAAAACTTTAAACATTACATTGGATTGCGGGAAGAAACGTTTGGATTTTTAACTTACTTATTGTTTAATTTTGTACTTGTTGTTTGGTTGAGTGTGTGATAAGATAAACACAGTTATAGTGGAAAAAAGAAGCCAGTTTCTCTTTGTTTCCATCCGACCATTGTGGTTTTTTATTTAAATAAAATATTTTTGTTTTTTTCTGAACACAGGCTACTGCATTTCTTTCTTTCTGTTATGAGTTTGAGTAAATGAATCGCTGCTGCATTTGGGCGCTCTCTGAGGAGGGTGCATTTGCTCACAGCTGGAAGAGGGTGCCGTTAAAACAGCGCTATTATCTTTTCGTTGACTGCTTCTCTTAGCTTCAACCCACATTATTAGCAAACTAACTCATGGGCAAATAAATAATTAAATGGCTCTTGTAAAAATGATTGGTGAAAGGCTCGGCCTATCGCTGATAGTCGATATATTTGTCCAATTGCCCAACCTTATTAGAGATGCAGTTTACTGTTGAAGAAACAAGTCAACTGGATGTCTGTATTTATACATTTTGATAAATTACAGCTTAATTCCAAATAGATAGATTCAAACTAAGTTACCCAGTCTTAAACAATTTCAACAGAAAATGACAATAAAACCCAATCTCAAGGAAATGACCAAATCTGTATCGATGGAGCAGTGATAACAGGAGGAAAAAATCATGCAGGAAAGAGGAAAGTCAAATTCCTACCAGCAGTCATACTGGCCATTGCAGCATTCATAGCCATTGTTGGCAGAGCCAGGGGAAGCACTGAGGATCTCAGGCTAGCAGGGATAGGCATACCAGCTTTGGCACACATGGCAGCAGCATTGGCCTTAGCAATTTCCAACAACTGCTCCTTATCTGACAAACAAAAAAATAAACATCTTACATTTTTTAGACATAATACATAATATGATTTTTCTAACAGCTATATATAGTTTTATTTTCCTTTTTTTAAAATAGAAATCTGAGCATGTGATTTTAGCGGTAAAGAAGATAAGAAAATTGTAATCTCAACAAGTAAACCATCACAACAAAATGAATAAATGGGAATTAGTGTGATGATCACAATAGTCAGAAGCAACATATAACCATCATCTTTCAGTAGTAATGGACTCACAGACTCAAAGTGCTTTATACTACTTGCCTAATTCATCCATTCAGACAAGCACTTTTTCTATGTAAGCTGTTTCAGTCCAACATTCATACTAACTTGGAGTTAACAGCCAACCCATAATATACAGGATTCCAAATATATTTACTGGTACTGACTCATGATAGAGAGTACAACATTAATTTGAATCCTCTGTTGTTCTCACAGTATTTAAACTTAAGCTTTATCATGGGGGGGGAAGCATCAAGTTGACAAGGAAAGCTGAGCAACTAAAAAATGAAGTAAACACTTCATGCAAGAGGTTTTTTCTAGTAAAAACACCTGGCATGACAATTTATAAAATCAGGTGCTATTTTTTTTTTTACAGTTACTTTATGACAGCAGCACCCTCTTTGTTATATACAATAGCACCAAAATACAAGTAACAAAAAGGAAAAATGGCACGTATTACATTCACACGAGTGACTTCATAATATCTGACCCAGTTCACTGATACGGTGAGGGCTGTTGCTCAAGCTGCCGTGTTTCCGTGAGGGCGATCTGTTTTTGCGTAGGATCAGCACAGGGGAATGACTCGGCTCACGTTTCCAACGGTCTCTCTGGCTGTATGCAACCCTCCGCCGACTTTGTGACACTGACCGTGAGTGTGACCGCCGTGGCCTGCGGCCCCTTGACCTACAAAAACAACATGCAGTCTCATTTAACTTTCAATGTGATAAATATTTTGGGTACCCTCCTCCATGATTCTGTTTCATGGACTGAAAAACTAGATGTGATGAAGACAATGTGGTGATTGCAAAATGGCCAGGAATGTTTCCACTAGTTTCATCAGAACACTGTTGCCAACACATAATCAGGCAAACTGCATTTGCAACTGTGGGGAAGGAAGTTGTCACCTCTAAATGTGAGGCCCTGGTACTGTGGAACAGGATGACTTTGACGCCATCGTGCACGCATGGGTGTCTGCTTTGCATGCACTGCTACAGTTTCACGGTCCTGCAGGTACCTCTCTGCACTCGGAGAGAAATCATGCTCACGTGAATAAACTTACTTTTGACTGTCGGGAGGCAGAGCCCAAAGGAGGATGAGCTCCTAATGTGATTGGCCACTTTGATGGACACTTCAGGTTACTGCGTTAAACTGAGTTACACTGTGCCAGTGGCAGAAATGCTGTTCTAAAGCGCATTTGCTTGCAATTTGAAAGATCAAATTTAGTGAATTAATTATCAACAGCTATTGTTTACTGAGTAGTGGAAATACAGACACTGTCACTGGATTACTTTAATACTGAAGAAATATTTGAAACCAGAGAAATCTAAGGCAATTTCTGAAGCCTCTGCACTGCTGTCCCATTAATCTGTGGTACAGAATAACATAGCTTCTATGATTTAGAAAAAAATCATCATAATGAGAAGGACGCATCATTCCTAAGAAAAAGATCAAAGTTTTTCTAAGTCAATTGAGTAAACTTAATTGTATAAAATGTGAACAGGTATAAAATGTTTTATGTTTTTGCCAGTGTGTGGCTTCACTCAGTGAAACAGCTTTACACATCTGGCTCAGAGCTCCACTGTAACAGGTTCTCTGAACAGACAGTTCCAAAAAGTTGATTCTGTTCATCTGGATGTTTTCAGTGGGAGAAATGTTTCATCACTCATCCAAGTGACTTCTTCAGTCTCAGCTGACTGCAGGTTTCCCCAGTGTTAAGATACACTACGACATAACGACTGAAACTAGCACCAATGGTGAACAATGGGATATGGGGTCAGTTTCTTCAAATCAAACTTTTGCACTCAATTCTAGTTTTTTAAAGTTGTTAAAGATGCCTGGAAAAAGAAGAGTTCAAAGAAACGATTAAAAGCCCAAAATTACTATGACATTCATTTCTGCTATGATGGGTCTATATAAACTTTATATAGTGCTTTTCTGTTCACTCAAACCACCAGACATACATATATGCCTTATCTACACACAAATACACACACTCAATTTCACAAATGTATTTTTGTGTCTATTTTAGACATTTTAGCACTAAAAGCTTTGTCCTCTTTTCACTACTGAGTGAAATTAATGCTTTACTTAACCAAACAACAATTTTCTTTCAATGTTTCAATTCTTTGTGCAAGAGCAGTGATAAATTGTAAGCAATGGACAAATACTACTGCTAACAAATAAACAAAATCTACCAGTATGCAGACTGGACACAGATTAGACAGCCGACATGGATACCTATGAACATGTACCAGTAACAGATGGTAATGGTATATGACAAACCTTCAAGCCGCAGATGAATAGGTTTATAGGACTGAGTGTATGTAAACCTCTGACAACAACTGTAGGTACAAATGCCTGGAATGCATATATAACTAGCTAGGACCACATCCTCTTTTAGGTTTGACAGCATTTCCCGTAGATAACAGCAGATGGCGTGAGTATGCACTAAGGCTGCGGTTTGGGGCGAGGCCTCAGAAGGGACTGGCGGAGGCTCCCAAGCCAAGCAGACTCCTGTGTACTAATGAGAGGTGAATGAATAAAGGGAGGGAGGGTGCATGGGGCTTTTGGTGTATGGAGGTCATATATAGAACAGAACCGGAAGGCATGTATGAGGTGTGATCATGCTTCTGAAATTCAGATAAATTATCTCCAATTAAGTAAGCCAGTGTAAACACACTCCACTCCCTGACCTACCTTGAGCGTGATCTCTTCCTAAGTGAAGGGCTTGTGGATCTAGATTCTCTCTTGTAGCCTCTACGTGGTGACTTGGATTTTTTCTGCTTCTTTGATGACTTCTCCTCTTTTTTCTTCTGTGGTGATTTTTTTCTTTTCTTTCCAGCAGATTTCACATTCGCAGGAAAGGACTTTTCTGATGCCTTGCACTGAAGGAAGCCAGGCTCAGTGGTCAGGTAATGTTTAGCAGATATGGAGTGGCTTGGCATGGACTTGGATGCGCTAGAAGCTGAAATTTTTTGAAAATCACATGACAAAGACAACAGCTTGAAAAAAACCCAAATACTCTAAATTAAAAGTCACACCTATTAATAACACAAAGCACTGATTGAACATTACAAAGTATTTATTTTAGTGTTACAAATTAAATGTAACCCACAAAGATTTAAACTGATGGTGGACTGTGGACTGTCAGTCCTATTTGTGTCTGTAAGATTAGAGAGGAAACAACATTTTTCAAGTCATCTCTATTATCACATCAACCAGATTTATAGTATGTATGTGTGGCGAGTTGAGGTTAATGGCTCGGCTGCAGGGGAGGAGTGAGGCAGCAGGTTCAAGGTGTGGTGTCAGGGGAGGCTGGTCTTCGCAGCTGGCGAGCATCATCAATCATACCTTCCCTATTTCAGGAGCGCCTGGGGCCAGAGAAGGGGGATAACTGATCAGATCTGCTGAAGGTGGAGGAGCTGGCAGCGGAAATCGCAGAGAACAGAGAGCAGAGCACTATAAAGTGCAACACATAAAATAAAAGTTTGCACAAGAATCTGGGTGGTGCCAGGTCCTTTATGCCTACAAGTGGTGGAATAAAGGTAGTCCCAACCCCCGCAGCCGGTGGAGGCACTGGTGAAGATGGGGTCTGAGCTGGTGGCGATACACCAGGAGCAGGTGGCGGTAGGGCTGGGCCATATCATACCGTTCGCAGTAATAGCGGTATAATGTTGGGCAACGATGAGAAATGAAATATCGCGATAGAATATGTGTAAAAGGCGCATGCGCAGTGCCTTTGTTTTCATACGCACATGGTGGAAAAAGCATCGTGGCGACGGAGAATGAGAAGGGCGAAAGCGGATCGTTGAATGAAACAGATGAACCAGAACTGGTTTGTAAAAATGGCGCAACTTCAGTGGTGTGGAACTGGTTTGGCTTTTGTCCGTCAGATACACACCAAAGCACATTTTTTGGTAGAGCATGCAAGCGGGCCGTCATTATTACCGTTATTACTGAACTGATTTTATGTGCTACACGGCGCTCAAAAATCTGTCAAATGTTTTAGTCCGACTTTGCTAAGCTACGAAGCCGCACCGCTCGTTGGATTGTCGGAGCATCACGGCTACCGTAGGCAGGAGCCTCGCGGAGTGATACGTACTGTGCTTCAACATAATATTACCGTATTGTGTGTGTATAACCTCTTTTTACGTTTTGTGGATATTATACATGGTTATGCTGAGGATATGTCGGCCAGTTTCCACCGGAAATGCCTTTTGGTTAAACTGTCAGCGAGGAATTTGCACTGTTAAATTTTTATATAGCTTTAATGCACATAAAAAACAGCTGCTTGTTTAAGTGAAAATACATTGATGGGTTTTTTGCACTAATAAAGTTGCGGAGTTGTAAAGTATTTTTTCTCGCATCAATTATATCGTCAGTTATATCGTGATAAATATTTTTGGCCATATTGCCCTGCCATAAGTGGCGTGCACCAGAAGCAGCTGAAGGAGCTGCAGGCACAGATCGAGCGGCAAACGGAGGTTTTGGAAAACCTTGTGGCTCCTCGCCAGCACCGCCACATTGGATTTGGGGGAGGACAACCTCCAAGCTTTCTTGGAGGTGTTCCAGGCGATGGCCGGCAGAGGAGTTGGCTTCTTAGCTGCTACCGTTGCTCTTAGGGGAAGCCCAAGTGGTAGCACTGAGTCTCCCCGTGAGGCATCCTGGACCAGCTAGGGCTTTCCTCCGAGGACCATCTGCACCGCTTTCCAGGAGGGTCGGATAAGGCCGGAGGTCCACGTATGTCAGGCGGCTGCAAGACACAGGGATGGCGAAGTGGGTCTGTTGCCACCAGCCGGCGAGCCTTGAGGCTGCGGCAAGGCTGACTTAGGACCACCTGGCAGCGTGGCCGGAATGCAGGAGTAGCTGTGTCCAGCAGCGGCTAACCGACTGGTCCCAGCCGTGTGAACAAGGGTCCAGGTGATGCAACCATCAGCCCAGCCTGCGGTTGCAGAGCAGCGGCCATTTCCATTAACCCATTAATTTTGGGAACAGATTGGCCTGGGTTCAGTAAGTTAATGAGACAGTTGGTAGGGGATGCGCTCGAGGCCGATAGTGACATGCGGGGTGGCAGGGCATCATTTGATTAGGGACAGACTGTATCGAGTGAGTCATTACAACCCAATAGGCAATCACATATTACAAAATATTACAAAACTAGGGATTGAATAATGGCCTGATTTTATTGGCCAGGCATCCGGGCAGATGTATGCCAATGGTGCGTGTCTTGCCGGGAGTGTCGCTGGTCAACCGGCCGGCCATTCCAATAGCACCTTTGCGCCCATTACCAGTAATGGACGTCTTGTTTGAGCACACTGGCATGGACCTCATCGGGCCATTTCACCGGACTGCACGTGGATATCCCTTTTTATTCGTTCTGATGGATTATGCAACACGATTTCCCACACAAATCTGATCAGAGCTCCTCCAGCTGGAGGAAGTGGCAGCAGAAATGGCAGAGAATAGAGAGCAGAGAGCAGAGTACTGCAAAGTGCAAAAGTGCAACACATAAAATAAAAGTCTGCACAAGTCATACGGGTCCTTTCTGTCTACAGTATATTAGGATGTACATGAATCATGCATCTTCTTGTTAATGATATACCCATTTCATACTTGGTAAACAGTGCATGGACTAGTTCTTACATGTCAGTTTTCTACTAGCCCTTAAAGCACTTTATACAACGTGCCTCATTCCACCATTCGCACGAGCACTAAGTGCCTTCTATTACACACTCCGATAAACTCATCAGAGAAAATGTTGGGTTCAGTGTCTTGGCCAAGGGTATGTAAGTGTGAAGACTAGAGACTCGAGCACTGAATGATTGAACCACCAACCTTTCAATTAATAGATGACCTGCTGTGTTACAGCAGGTCATCTATCACATGACCCTGCTGTTACAGCCGCCCCAAATTTGTGTTAATAGCTTTTGTGTAAGATTTACAGTAGTACTCCTCTATGTCTTCCTGGATACATGGTATTTATACTGTTTGAACAGTGATTTCCTCAAACTTGAAATTAAAGAATGGAATATTCTGAGATCCTGGATATCTGATTCCCATGAACTATGAGCCACAATCATCAAAACACATTACAATTTCAGGATCTGCTCAGTCATGGAAACAAATGCCATAAATCCACCGTCCATTTCATACAGATCTTACCTAGTTTTTCTGTTTCCTCTCTTTGTATGTCTTCTGGCTTTTCACTGTGGTTAGAGGTCTGCCGTTTTATTACTCTTGACTCAGTCAGCTCTTCTGCTTCTATATTACCTTCAGTGTTGCTGAGGTTACCCTGAGGTGGCTTGGGCCAGTTTGGAGGCCATTGGTGGGAATGAAAGGATTCATCTTCTACATCTTTCTTCTCTGAGGAGCTACAAGTAAAAACAGAAATCACATAATAGCAGGATGAAGTAATATCACAGTGAAACATATTTATCAACAGTGCTGTCATTAAGCATATGCCAGAGTGTTTCACTACAGTTAGTTGCAAAATCTTCCTCCATTTCTTTCACGTACATTTCCAGCCTGTTGTTCCCCCCTCGCAATTTTTTTAGACATGTTGCTACCACCAAATTCAAAATGACCCAAATAAAAACAGAATAAAAACTTTTTTAAAATAAAAACGGAATTGTCTTAGTTTAAACATTTAATATGTTTTCTGTTTTCAAGTGTGAATAAAATGGGTTTATGAGATTTGCAAATCACCACATTCTGTTTTTATTTATATTTTACACAGCAGCTCAACTTTTTTGGAGTTGAGGTTAACTTTTGAATTTAATCTAAAAGCCATAACCAAAACACGACCTGACCTAAAAGCCTAGTAATTTTACTAAGGACTCAATATTGCCATTATTTTACAAACATTTATTTTACATAAACTGGGAGATATTGTGTATAGCATAGTCTCTTTAATTTTTAAATAGGCAGGTGGAGTCGGTCAACCATTGATCGGAGGACAGCTGAACATTAGAAAGTTGGTAGTAGTTCCTAGGTTTTCCAGTTAGCATGTCAAAGTATTGTTGGTTAAGTGCATAAATCCCCAAATCATGAATGTGGAATGTCAGGTAAAGTCTACGGAGTGGTAGAATAAATACTAAATAAATGTGGTACATTTACTGTTGGCAGCCCTCTTGGCAAATTAGGATCATCAGCCCACAGATTTGAAGGGAAAACAGTTTGTATAACAAAATAAAGAGAGGAAGAGCCGTTAACATTTCTTTCAAAGTTTGCTTCCTACCTGGAGCGTGTCCTGTGGCCTCGTGTATTGGATGGGGAGCAAGTCCTAGACCTTTGACGGTAGTGTCTAGTCCTAGAGTCAGAGTTCTTCACTGAGCAGGAATGTGACTGGGAGTAGGAATGTGAAGATGAATGGCATCCCTGTCTGTCACGTCTTTCCTCGTCTTCTATTCCTTTATTGGAGTTTTCCTGTTAGAGAGCAATAAAAAATAAACCTTATTTTCACTATTCTTTCATGAGTGGCATTTTTATACATAATTAGCTGAAGTTAGAATGGACTGGTAATTATATAGCACTTTCAACTAACAACTATTTGACCACACAAAGTGCTTTCTTATAACAAGCTTCATTAAACTCTACACACACTTTCATACAAGCACTTTTAAGCATTCACACAATCACACGGACGCAGCGGGGACGACTCAGGTTTCACTGTGACATGCATATCCTGCTTTTTCCACCTGAGCCAAAGCTGCCCCAGTTATATCAATATGTAATCTGTTTACATATTTATTTGACCCATCTCCCCTCCAAAATGATTTTCCCATGCACTCTCAGAACGTTTTCAGTGTGACTGTTATACACTTCCACCCCTCAGAGTTTCAATCTCAGCCCATTCACTTGTGCATTTGCAGAGAAAGCTGGATGTGTATAAAATGGAGAGTCTTCAACTTGATTCTCATTTTGTGGAAGTGGGCGAAGTTGAAGGAAGGAAAAACTGACAAAAAGGGCAGGTTATAAGCAACAATTATGTTTTTATAAGCAAAACCCTTTTGACCACAGTCGAGAAGTAGAGGCCATTCTCGCTCAGAGTTCTTCCACAGATGCCTCGAGACAATACACCAGAATTCTGCAGTCACAGTCTCACTCTGGAGGACAAATTGATGGTTGTGCTTCTCATCTTCTCATCTCTCCCCATTATTATTATCTCATAATCAAACAGTTGGTGTTCGCTCTGTGCAAAGGTTCAAAGTCAGTGGTAAAATAGCCGAATTGACCAAATGGTCCAAACTTGAATTTGAAAATTGAAGAATTTTTCATTAAGCCTTATGTATTGGATCTAGTGGTAACAGGCAGAAATATATTACTGTATTATTACTATTAACAAGCACAAAAATATCATCACACAGACTTATAATCAACATACTTAAGATTTACAATGAAAAAGATAAAAGCTCGCATGCAGGGGCTAAATTGGGCCCAATGTACCCTGTCTCAGACACTGGCCAAACAAATGCAGGATATTCGCTCCTCCCAAGATAATTAGTCCAACTAAACAGTCCAACGGTGAGAGGACTTTGCAAGAACAGAGACTAACAAGCTACAGTCGCACAGTCAGAAGGACAGTAGTACATAAATTTAACGTGTATTCTACTTGATATAGTTACTTGTGAACACTACAAACAAATAAAATATGAGAAAGGTATTCTCTCCTACTCTTAGTAAAAGCAAAGGGATACATCTGTATTAGTAACTAAAGCTGATTTATGTATTGGGAACATAATAACAGTACTTTGTTTTCACCTGTTTTGGGATTATATCAGGCAGCTCCTCCTGTCGTTTTAGTTTAGTATGCTTTAACACAAAAGCAGAGTCAGTATCTGATGAATTTTCATCGTCTTTCCTCCTTTTCTTCTTCTTCCTCTTTCCAATTAAGTGCTTCTTACGGCATCTGGACTTACTCTCATGATCCCCACCTGGAAAACAGTTCACCAGCTCTGGGCTACAACAGCATATTTTTGCAGCAAAAAATATTGTATGTGACATATACAGGAGTGACAACATATGGCAATGTAGACAGGCAGAATTTACAAGGAAATGGGAAAGGAGAACCGCGGTGCTCAGAGAATCTGACTGCACTTGAATGATGTGACAGCAGATGCTGTTTATGTGGGTCTGCTGTGGTGAAACAACAACATGCCGAAGACGGATAACAAAGCATGCGTCTTAGATTATAGCCACTTACCAGCAATATTCGTTGTTAGTTTTTATAAATAATCTACCAGTGCACTGATATAAACTATGGATATAAACTTTAATAAAGGATGGCCCCCTGTGGACTAGGCTAAAGGACATACTAGACATCATTGAAGCAGTATTGAAGAACCTTAGTTTTTAGAGAATTCCACACTGATAATTCCGTGTTACATTACTCAAATAGAAACTACTAATACAAAGCTGATGATTGAACCTATGCCCTTGTTTTGCTCTTCAACTTCTTTGAGTTTGGTTATGCAGCATGTCTGTAGGTTCTCAGTCATTCCAGACATAGTAATCTAAGGAGCTTGGAAAGAGAAGCAACTGGACTTCTTTAAGTTTCTTGAAAACGTGTGTAGACCTCAGACCTCTGCATTGGAGAAACCAAACACCCACTCCATAAGCGCATGGCACAACATAGAAGAGCCACCTCGACAGGACAAGACTCAGCTGTACGTCGGCATCTAAAGGTCAAAGGTCACTCTTTCGAGGACGCCAGAGAAGACAGATGGTTTAAAAGAGAGTTGACAGAAGCCATCTATGTCCACTGTGAACGACCATCCTTGAACAGAGCGGATGGCTTACCACACCAACCATCTGCCACCTACAATCCAGTTTTGAAATCCCTTCCCTGGCATCTTAATGCCCACTCACATTTTGCGTCAGTTCATCTAAACAGACACATGATAGGGTGAGTCAACGGTTTCATCGGAAATCTCTGGTGATACTGGCCCACACACTTTTAAACAGCTTGGCTCATGTGATGAGGCACATGATCAATAATGGGTTGACGAGACTTTTCCTCACCCTATCATGTGACCTATCAGGTCACCTGACGCAAAATGTGAGGGGGTGTTGAGGCACCTGGGAAGGGATATCAAGACTGCTTTGTAGGTGGGTGTCTTAAGCCACCCCGTCTGTTCAATGATGGTCATTCACAGTGGACATATATGGTCTCTGAGAACCTACACAGACATACTGCCTTCCAGAGCAGACAAAATCTTGAAAAAGGTGCAGTTAGAATACAGTACAGTAGGACCAGAGTCTCCATATAGCTAAAGAATGACATCAAAGACTGGGACAAAGTCAAACCAATCAGCCTGCTTCTGGGAACATGAGACTGAAAAGGGCCTGGGCCAGCTGGTCAGCAGTGACTTAACTTTTAAATAAGAGCAAGGGGATTGTCTACTGAAAATATTTTTTAAAAATATATAAAATTAGCCACAGAAACTAACAGGGCAGCTGTTAATATACCAAATCTATCTGCGGTAAACACTTGATGCTCAAAAAGTTGTCAATATAATAAAGAGCCGTACCTTGCTCAGCTTTTCTTTCCGTTGGTGTTCCTCTTCTATGAAGCAAAGATAAAGCCTGAATTAGGCACATTTAAACGGTCGTAATTAACAGTAAAATGGCAGGAAGCTATTGACTGTTTTTGTACAGTAGTGTTGCACCCCTGAACGATCTAGGTTGTGGGCTACACGTTATCCTACTGTGTATGCAGTAAACCTTTTTACTCCCTTCATTCACTGAATTTTGCAAATGGACATAATGCACAGGTAGTAAAGTTACAGATTCCTTTGTGAGCCCAGCCCCTTCCTCTCAGACTATTACATGCTTTCTTTTGAGTTATATTTGCTGGCTGAGCACGTGAGCACACAGTTTGTCTGACTGTGGATGTTGGAGCATGTACTTTCAGGATCACCTTGACTTGTGTTTATTTTTTCGTTTCAGGTCTGCCCCAGACTCTGAACTACTCTCCTTCTCTCGGTTCCTCTTCTTCCTCTTGCTTTTGTGTTTTTTGTGCTTCTTGTGTGAACTGCTGCTTCTCAAGTCTTTGTATCTCTTTGTAGAGGCATTTTCTGCTCCGTCCATTTTACTGCAGTCACCCACTCTTTTAGCATCACTGATGGACAGAGGCAGAGAAAATAAGTGTTACTGTTTTACCAGAAAGAGTCAGCCAACGTTTATTAAATATCTAATATTCTGAAGCCTCTCCTTGCACCTCTAATTGGATAGTAAGATTCAGATGAGGTGTTTAACAGTCATGCCTGTTGAAGATTTAAGAGGTTTCAGGTTTCTTCTATCATTGCTTCGAATTCTTTACATAGTCTTATTATTAAAACCGGCAGTGACTTAAATAGAAAAATGTCCGCTTCAAACCTAATTAACTGCTTTTAAACTTTACGGACTCTCTCGGCTTTCTTTTCAACCTCCCGCGTTCACGAATGGCCTCGCTCCTAGCGGTACAGTTTAATTGAAAACAAACCTAACCAACGTTAGCTTTCATCCTTTATTTGGCATCTGGTGTAGCAACCGGTAGCTGCAGCGGGCGACTAACATGTCTGTTCACTGAAATTTCAAATAACGTCTCAATAGAAGAATACAAACAAACAACGTACGCTTTGTCCTCATTCTGGTCTTCAATTTCTCTGATTTTATTTAATATGAAATCTTGAAAAATTTGCTCTATGTTGGCCGCCATGTTTTAATGCGCATCGCTTTGCCGTTCCGGGTGGAAAGTGAATATCTGTGGCAATGTTCCGGATGAAAATCTGTTCCTCCTCAGCAGGCTACACGCAATCCTATACAGTTCCTCTGGGTATTGTTTTTTCAATAATCATTGTCATGATGATGATGATGATGATGATGATGATGATTAGGGTCCGAGCACTGAGAGTGCGAAGGCCCTATTGTATCTGCTCTGTTTCTTCTTCTCCTTTTTCTTCTCCTTCTTCAGGCGAAACAAGTGCCTTTTTGAGGGCTTTAACATGCTCAAAAACTCATGAAATTTTGCACATGTGTCAAGTCTGGTGAAATATTTCGTATTTTAATGGTTTTACATATGAGCATTGGAAAATGGCTCTGGAGCGCCACCTATGCGTTGTTAAATGCAGTCCTACGAACACATCGTTTGAGGTACATGAATGAAATTTGGCCCACATGTGTATCATGCTGAGATGAAGAAAAAAATGGCTTCAACCAGGGCAGGGGTGTTCAAACTTTTTTCACTGAGGGCCACATACATACAAATATAGGAGGGGCTGGGCCACTTACTAGAAATTAGGTATATAACCTTAACTTTAGTGTATTAAAGTTAAAAAATCAATTAAAAGTGGTCAAATATGTTATATTGTTGAATATAATTAAAGACAAAACTGCCTTCATCACAGCTTTCCATAAATGGATCTTTATTGATTTATTCAGAAAAAGCTTTGGTAGCTCATTCTCAGAACAGCAGCAGATTTCTTCTTGGACAGAAGATTTACAGCACAGAGAAAAAACAATAAAGGGGAAAATGGGACGGGGACATTTCAAGTTTGTTATTTAAGTTATTAGGCTTAGCAACACACCTATTAACGTTCGTTTGAAACGGTTATCAACATTAACAGACTGAACTGGACTTAATAACAGGAGTGCATATAATTTTAGTGAATTATTCTGGTGAGTATCAGCTGCGCTGGGTATGTAAATGGGGCCATCCAGCCGCGGTGCTGATCGTACGCCACTCGTGCCAAAAATCCAGGCAAATGTCACTTGATCAAGGAGCAGATCTGCACCAGATGAGATCAGCTGACTTTGCGTGTGCGTGCGCTGTGCACAGCGGTGTGTACTCTGTGTGTTAACAAGAAAAACGCATATAAGAAAATGGTGCGCAAAAGCAGGGTAGTGACAGAATTGATGCGCATTATTGATATTTGAAGCATGTGTACCTGCACATGCATGCTTATTAACACACGGGTACTGTGGAATATATTTTTACTCACCTAAAGTGCTCGTGCTCTCGTCCACTCCCCGCAAAAAAAATTAGCAGCTGTGCGGTGTCTGTGGCATCAGTGCTCTCATTGCATGCGATGGAGTAAAAATCAAAAGCACAAGCTTCATCAGACAGTTGCAGTTTAATGTTGGCTGCGTCGCACAACTGTATTTCTGGACATGCTGACGTTGTTGAAGTCCTGCACTTTTTCCGGGCACATTATTTCAGTGACTTTAACGAGGCAGCATTTTATGAGGTCTCCATCTGAAAAAGGCTTGCCATGTCTTGCGATGAGTTGGGCGACCTCATAGCTGCTATTGGAGCCTTTTCCTGGACAATTTGAGCACGAAAAAATATACTGTTGCTGACCCCGCAGGATAGCTACCCTTTGCTTTAATTTCTGCTCTCGCTCAGCAACAGTGTAGGATGCATAGGTCTGATGTTTGGTTTCATAATGATGTCGTACATTATACTCTTTCATAACTGCCACAGTTTCAGTGCAGATCAAACAGACACACGTCCCCTTGAATTCTTTGAAGAAATATTCACTCTCCCACCGTGTCTGAAATTTTCTGCACTCACTTTCTACCTTTCGCTTCTTTGGTTCTGCCATGTTTGGTAACTTGGGGGTAAATTTCTTCTGTGATTGTCCTTTTTGGTGGAGCAACTGCCTTGATCAACAGTAGCTCCCCCTGGTGTTAAAACTAAGAAGTGCAATACACTCAAGCAAAAGTTGAAGTGCGGGCCATATTCTATTCTATTTATAAAATTACTTGAGGGCCAATTAAAAATGGATGCCCGCGGGCAGGACCTTGGACACCCCTGAACCAGGGGCTCAGGCCCTGGTGTAATGTAGATGGCCTAAGCCAGCAGCACAGGCCCTGCTGTAATGTAGATGGTAGTGATGTGTTGGTTGCGAATGAAATGGCTCTTGGAGCCGTGTTTTTTTGATTTTTTTCTTTCTCCCACCCCCGCTCTCGCACTTTTTTTCGCTTCACTCGGCACGCGAACCTTGTGCTTGCGCTGGGCAGAGGGGGGAGGGAAAGAGAGAGAAAGACAGCCAGGGACAACAACATCACATTAGAAAGGTATAGTAATGGTCCACAACTATTTTTATTGCGGATGATAAAGGATTCAGAAAGTTTATTCATGCAGGCCCATATGACAGAGAATATGCATCTTTTTTTGTTTTGCAGATTTTAATTTATATTTAATTGTGTTGTGGTTTGCAGTGTTTTGTGTTGTTTCACTTTCAATTTGTTTAAAACGAAAAAGCTGAAAATGTAAATAGTTGGTTTTTGTATTATATGATTTATTTATTACATTTTATGTGGAGTGAATAAATAAAAGTATATTTACGGTGGCCCCTACGGACAAAGCACGTACAAACTCCAAAACACGTAGGAGCAGCACAGGCCCTGGTGTAATGTAGATGACCTAAGCCGGCAGCACAGGCCCTGGTGTGCTGTAGATGACCTAAGCCAGCAGTACAGGCCCTGGTGTAATATAGATGGCCTCAGCCAGCAGCACAGGTCCTGGTGTGCTGTAGATGGCCTCAGCCAGCAGCACAGGTCCTGGTGTGCTGTAGATGGCCTAAGCAGCAGCACAGGCCATGTTGTGCTGTAGATGGCCTCAGCCAGCAGCAAAGGCCCTGGTGTGCTGTAGATGGCCTAAGCAGCAGCACAGGCCATGGTGTGCTGTAGATGGCCTCAGCCAATAGCACAGGCCCTTGTGTAATGTACATGGCCTAAGCCAGCAGCACAGGCCCTGCTGTAATGTAGATGGCCTCAGCCAATAGCACAGGCCCTTGTGTAATGTACATGGCCTAAGCCAGCAGCACAGGCCATGGTGTGCTGTTGATGGCCTCAGCCAAGCATTCACACTAATTACACAAGAGAACTAGAAAGTGCATTTTCTGAAGAAACTGCAGTGTGAATGCTTGAATCTGAATGTATGCACTGAAATGAATTAATTGCTGAATGTAAGTTACAAATTTGGAATGAGATGAAAAATACAGAAATTTTCGCCTGAAAACAAAAGTGCAGAATTTATAAAAGCTGACATTCACAAAGAAGAAGAAGTTGGAAAATAGTTGAAATATGTCTGTGAAGGTTCTCAGTCATCCAGGTCATCGTAGTCAAAGGAGTTTGCAAAGAAAAGCGTCTGGACTTCTTTGAGTTGCTTGAAGACGTTTCACCTCTCATCCGAGAAGCTTCTTCAGTTCTAAGGTCAAATGGCCGAGAGTCCCAGATTTAAACCCAATGGGAGTATCCCCCCAAGGAGGGACAAAGGACCCCCTGGTGATCCTCTAATCACATGCGCCAAGGTGTGAAAATGGGTGTGGGACCAAATCAGCCAGGGTTTCGGGTGAGCTCATTGTGAAACCTGGCCCCACCCTATCATGTGATTTCCTGAGGTCAGATGGCCCAGGATGTGAGTGGGCGTTAAGGCGTCTGGGGAGGGAACTCAAAACTGGATTATAGATGGCAGACAGTTGGTGTCGTAAACCACCGCCTCTGTTCAAAGATGGTCGCTCACAGTGGACATAGATGGCCTCTTTCACTCCTCTTTCAAACCATCTGTCCTCTCTGTCCAATATGTGAACATTGGCATCCTCGAAAGAGTGACCTTTATCCTTAAGATGCAGATGGACTGCTGAGTCTTGTCCTGTGGAGGTGGCTCTTCTATGCTGTGCCATGCGCTTGTGAAGTGGCTGTTTGGTCTCTCCAATGTAGAGGTCTGGGCATTCCTCGCTGCACTGTACAGCATACACCACGTTGTTCAGTCTGTGTTTTGGAGTTTTGTCTTTCGGGTGAACCAGTTTGTGTCTGAGTGTGTTGCTGGGTCTGAAGTACACTGGGATGTCATGCTTGGAGAAAACTCTCCTGAGTTTCTCTGATACACCGGCTACATAGGGGATGACAACGTTGTTGCGTCTGTCTTTCTTATCCTCCCTCGCTGGTGTCTGATCTTCTTTTCTGTGCCTTTTTGCTGACTTTATGAACGCCCAGTTAGGATAACCACATGTTTTCAGTGCTTCCTTTACATGTGTGTGTTCCTTCTTTTTCCCTTCAGGCTTAGAGGGAACAAGTTCTGCCCGGTGGTGTAGGGTCCTAATTACTCCAAGTTTGTGTTCCAGAGGGTGATGGGAGTCAAAGAGGAGATACTGGTCCGTGTGTGTGGGCTTCCGGTAAACTTAAATTATCACAGACAGAAGCAGAGCAAATCAGGATGAAAGTCTCAGCCACCCTGTCCAGTGCCAAAGTCCCTCCGTCTAACCTCACACTACAAGAAAAGAAGGCCGTCGCTTCCCTGAGCAAAGACCACAACATCACTATATTACCTGTCTGTAAGTAATGAGAAAAGAAATTTTAGAGTCAGAAAACATCTGAATGAATAATAAAGGTTCATATTGTTTGAATCACTGAATGACTAAAATGTGATCTCTCCACTTGGATCCACACAGTTTAAAACGTTTGTATCTATGAGCTTTGAAAGACAGAGTGTTGGAAAGAGAAGAACGATGGCGACGTTTTGAGGGTAAAATGATGGCTGTAGAGCAAACACTGTGGACACAGCAGCAGTTGAAAGAGAAGTGTTTAAGATGAATCTTGGCAGAGTGAGAGACAGAGCTCGTTAAGCAGGCAGGTGTGAGCCTGGTTGCTATAGTGACTGCACCCAGTGGCTCCATACACACGCACACAGACATGCACCTCACTTTTGCTGCTTTAAATGAACAGAAAAGTCAGCCCCAAACAAATTGCGCCCAAATGAAAAGTACATGTCGTATTGACAAAATTCTTTCACAGTGAGCGCCAGCAATGTCCAGTCTACCTAATTCTCAGTTTTCATGCCTGTGGAGTTTATTATATGGACGTGGTGACAGTATAAAAACACCATGCTCTTCTGATTTTCAAACGAACCTTCTGAGCCATTTTAACATTGGAGTCTATGGAGGAGTTGGAGCGAGGAGGCTGTGCATCGGTGACATTTATGAAAGAACCATAACACCTATTACTATAATAAACACATTGGATGAAAGAGGACAGCGATGGCTACGTTTTGAGGGTAAAATCAGACCTGTAGAGCGAACGCTGCGGACACAGCAGCAGTTTTAAGAAAATATTTTAAGATTAATTTTTTTGCTCCTCTCACTCTAGCAGTTGAGCCGTCTCACTCTAGCCCCAACATTCCGTCCCATACACACCCATTATAAACTCTGAAACGGGTGAAAAAACATCATGAAACTTAAACTGGAACTGAAGACAAAGTATAATAGATATTGAAAAGATAAATACAAGTTGAATAGTTGAATGTCTTGGCTTCGTTTTAAAGTTTGAATGGTGGCTCTACGTCAATGTATGTGGAAGTAGATACAGTTTAAAAATGAGTAAGTTGAAGGAGAATTTGAAGGGTCTCCCCACTGAAATACATGGGAAATTTTTGTTGAAAAAAGTTGAATAATTTTAAAAATATAAATGTTAAAAATGAGAAAAGTAGAAGCAGTCGTGTCCAAAAGAAGAGGAATCTAACGGTGTTTGAATGGTTTTTCTAAGTTGAACGGTTTTGAAGGAGATAGAGTACAAAAAACGTACGGAATAGATAAAATAGAATAAAGATTAGAAGAACAATACTGTGAATGCTTCAAGCATTCACACTAATAAAGATGTAGAAGAACAATACTGTGAATGCTTTTACAAGCATTCACACTAACTAGAAAGTGCATTTTCTGAAGAAACTGCAGTGTGAATGCTTGAATCTGAATGTATGCACTGAAATGAATTAATTGCTGAATTTTAAGTTAAAAAGTTTAAATGAGATAAAAAGAAACAGAATTTAATCAGAAAACAAAAGTGCTGATGTGCTAAAAGCTGACGTTTACACAGAAGCACAAGTTGGAAAAAAGCTGAAAATGTTTTAATTGTAAATTAGAAAAACCTTAGAAATGAGAAAAGAAAATTTAGAGTCAGAAAACATCTGAATGAATATTAAAAGTTCATATTCTTTTAATCACTGAATGACTAAAATGTGATTCCTCCACTTGGATCCACACAGTTTAAAAATTTTAAATGTCTGAGCTTTGAAAGACACAGTGTTGGAAAGAGAACATCGACGTCTTCGTTTTGAGGGTAAAATGATGGCTGTAGAGCAAACTCTGTGGACACAGCAGCAGTTGAAAGAGAAGTGTTTAACATGAATCTTGGCAGAGTGAGAGAGCGCTCGTTAGGCAGGCAGGTGTGAGCCTGGTTGCTATAGTGACTGCACCCAATGGCTCCATACACACGCACACAGACATGCACCTCACTTTTGCTGCTTAAAATGAACAGAAAAGTCAGCCCGAACACTCATATCAACATGTATAGATGTAGATGTTAAATTAAGAAGTCTAAAAAAATGAAAATGGTCTCCAAAGTTTCTGTAGTTATTGGTTATACTGTGACTTATTTTGCAAATAAACTATTACGTGATAGCAACGCCAATATGGATTACAGATGGGGGGGCACACATTTTGGCAGCCGATGCCACACAGCCTGATAAAATCTGTATCCCTCCATAACTTTTGCTGTGAAGAAGAAATAGTCTCCAAAGTTACTGTAGTTATTGGGTATACTGTGACTTATTTTGCAAATAAACTATTACGTGATAGCAACGCCAATGTGCATTATTGATGGGGGGGCACACATTTTGGCAGCCGATGCCACACAGCCTGATAAAATCTGTATCCCTCCATAACTTTTGCTGTGAAGAAGAAATCGTCTCCAAAGTTACTGTAGTTATTGGTTATACTGTGACTTATTTTGCAAATATACCCTTTGTGATAGCAATGCCAATATGGATTACAGACGGGGGGGGGGGGCACACATTTTGGCAGACGCTGCCACACAGCCTGATAAAATCTGTATCCCTCCATAACTTTTGCTGTGAAGAAGAAATCGTCTCCAAAGTTACTGTAGTTATTGGTTATACTGTGACTTATTTTGCAAATAAACTCCTTCGTGATAGCTTCGCTACAAAGTGTAAACCGAGTGTAAATTCACCGGAGAGCGACGTGTTGCCATGATCGCGTCTGGTTTTACAGTATTATAGTATCAAAGTATTTTTCTAGACAAGTATTCCCAGCAGGTTATTTCAGTGTACAGTTTAAGGTAAATTGTCTTCCCCACGGCACATTACAATGTCACGAAACTAATATTAAATTAATCGAGTCTGCTGTTTTCCAGCTTTTACTCTGTATTGCGTCGACTGCAGATCAGTGACAAGTAGCGTACAGAACGGAGCTGGGCAAGTGGCTCCTCCTACTTTGCGCGCTCTCGTGGATGGGGAAACAATTTTTGCTGGGGATAACTACTTTGGCACAACACCGGTAAGCGCTGCTTCTCTGTCTCTCTGCTCTGAAATGAAATGTCTATAAGCTAGTGATGGGTAGATGAGGCCTCGTGAACCGTTTCAGCACATTCCCCAAACTGTATTGATACTGTGTCGACACAGTGTTGCTGTTTTGCTCCATACTGACACCTGCTGGACCTTAAATATCATTGCAGGCAACTTACTTGAGACTCACAACAGACACTGATTCAATGACCTAGTCATACTTGTACACTGTAAGGTATTGTACTTTCCATGGAATCATTTTATATCTTTTACATTTCAAATACTGTAGACATCTATAAAATATATTGTGAATGACACTAAGTGAAAATTAAAATGAAAGTATTGTGAATGTAATATTACCCATTTGACTCAGAGTTTATTATAAAATTCTATTCAGAAAAATAAGTTTATCCAATGTTTTTGCATTCAGTCTATTGCATTTTTTTTGACACCATTTCCCCAGCTTTGGAAAACTCACAGGCACAGATGAAGCTGGGGTACACAAAAACTGTAAAGCCAGGTGGAAAAAGTTCTGATAAGATGTCTTCCTATTCCCCCAGTACCTTAAAGGATCCTCTGATCTTGGAATGTTTCTCTCCGACACTCTCCACAAAACTAAGGGGTTGGCAGTCCCTTATAATAAGATTCAGGACTGCCTGGTCCAGAACAGTCTTCCTAGATGCTTGATTTCAAAATAATAAAACAAATATTAATAAAAAAAAAAAAAAGATGATAAAGCTGTTCAGTGTCAATATAGGCCGACCTGTGTTCATTCTCGGTGTGTTTGTCTCCTCATTTTCATGTTTGGCTCTGTAATGCCTAAACATTGAGGAGGTGCTTTTGTTTGTGTAAGAAAGCGCCGCAGAACAGATGCGACATTTAACCTGCATAAAATGAAATAAATAATTTACACTTCAACTCACATTGCTGTTTTTCCTATTCTGATAGATTACACTGAAACAAAGACAGACAAACTATTACCTTATTTGCAGTTAAAAGATCAAAATGATCCCACACAGCAGAAACATTTCTTTTTCTTTCGGGCTCCATTTTGTTATGGAGAGATGTGTATTTGTTTTTTTTTTAATCTTTGCGAGAGTAATTTCGTGTTTTTTTGGTGGTGACTCATTCCGTTGACAGATGCGGATGCGGTACTTTTTAAACACAGTTTGGCGCGTTGGCAATGAGCGATACAGCAGCTGTATCGATCACGTGACTTTTTCTTAAAGCGACGCACGCACAGATACAGGCTTCGCTAGGTGAGCTTGATACATGCGTCAGTGCGTCAGTGTTGCAGGACCCATCACTACTATAAGCTGTTTCAGTGATTTACCAAGTTGTTGTTAGTGACTTATAAAGCCAGTCTAAGTATAAGTCATATTAATGTAACACAATGGCTGCTTTGTTACTGAAACGTTGTAATTTTAGTATTTAAAAGGAGTGTTTGGTAATCTAGCCCTCACAACCCTCTAACCCTAACCCTATACAGCTTGGAGTAAGACAACATGCATGAAGAGGATGATGTGGACAAAATACTCATTTGCCTAATAATTCTGCACTCCCTGTATTAATATGCAATCCTGTGATGAACAACCAGAGGAACAAAATCCAGAGGAACCAGAAAGTGATTTGAACAATGGAGGTTTTGCTCTAGAAAGTTGTCTGCAGCCTGTTGACATTTCAGAAGAGATTCTCTGTTTCACTGATAACACATATTGTGTGGCTCCTGCAGAAAGAAACAATCCTGTTAGCTTCTTCAGAACTCCTCATTTGGCATCTTGGCAGCTGCACGCTTGACTTTTCTCAGTTCATGGGCAGTTATTTTGCGCCTTGGTTTTTCCACACGCTTCTTGCGACCCTGTTGACTATTTTGAATGAAACGCTTGATTGTTCGATGATCACGCTTCAGAAGCTTTGCAATTTTAAGACTGCTGCATCCCTCTGCAAGATATCTCACTATTTTTGACTTTTCTGAGCCTGTCAAGTCCTTCTTTTGACCCATTTTGCCAAAGGAAAGGAAGTTGCCTGATAATTATGCACACCTGATATAGGGTGTTGATGTCATTAGACCACACCCCTTCTCATTACAGAGATGCACATCACCTAATATGCTTAATTGGTAGTAGGCTTTCGAGCCTATACAGCTTGGAGTAAGACAACATGCATGAAGAGGATGATGTGGACAAAATACTCATTTGCCTAATAATTCTGCACTCCCTGTATTAATATGCAATCCTGTGATGAACAACCAGAGGAACAAAATCCAGAGGAACCAGAAAGTGATTTGAACAATGGAGGTTTTGCTCTAGAAAGTTGTCTGCAGCCTGTTGACATTTCAGAAGAGATTCTCTGTTTCACTGATAACACATATTGTGTGGCTCCTGCAGAAAGAAACAATCCTGTTAGCTTCTTCAGAACTCCTCATTTGGAAGCCATGGCATTTCCTGTGCAGTTTCCTACTGGTCAGAATACACTGGATGAAAAAAGATGTCTTAAACTCACACCAAGTGCTTACTTCAAGTCAAGGCTTTTCAACATTGATGCAAGATTTGCTAAAGATACAAATTACCTGTTTTTCTCACGGTTTGTCACTGAAATACACTTGGCTAATTCCAGCATGACAATACAGCTAAGGAAAGGTAAAACTATGACCAAAGATGGACGCAAAATCAAATCAGGGATGTTACAAAGTAAGACAGAAGTAGAGAAGCTGGTAAGAAATAAAGATGCAATCAGATTTATGCAGCCACTCAGAGGAACTCCAGCTTACTGGCAGAAAACTACCAGAGATTTATTCAGTATGCTTCATCAAATAGCACAACCTCAGTTCTTTGTCACATTCTCTGCTGCTGAGATGAGATGGCCTGAAGTGATTCAAGCAATAAAGAGACAGCAGGGTGAAGGGGTTGATTTTGAAGCGCTGGACTGGTCAGAAAAGTGTGAAATTCTAAGATCAAATCCAGTAACCACCATGCGAATGTTTGATAAGCGTGTTGAGGCTTTGTTCAGAGATGTGCTTTTTTCTCCTGCACAGCCCCTTGGTGAAATCATTGATTACTTTTACAGAGTTGAGTTCCAGCACAGAGGTAGTCCGCATATACACATGTTGCTGTGGATTTGAGAAAAGGTAGAAGTAGATGTGGATGATAACCAAACTGTCTGTGACTTTGTGGACAGATACATCTCAGCTCAACTGCCTGATCCAGAAAAACAACCTGAACTGCACAAAAAAGTCACTGAACTACAAAAGCACAGCAAAAACCACACAAAGACATGCTTTAAGAGTGTGAACTCTGGTTGTAGATTTGGGTTTCCAAAACCACCAGCCACAAGAACAATGATTGTGAGACAGGATGAGGATTCAGACACTGAAGCTTCAAAAACCAAACTCAGACCTTTGATGAACCTGCTGAAGGAACCTGAAGCTGCTTCCCTCACCATAGAGCAGATTCTGTCACGATGCAACTTGACAATGAATGAGTATGAACAATGCCTCCAAGACATAAACAAGAAAACTGCGCTGATTCTGAAACGTGACCCAAAGGACTGTTGGATCAACAATTACAACCCACACCTGCTTGAAGCCTGGAACTCTAATTTATATGTCTCGTTAATATTGAATGCCTATTCATGTGTAGAATACCTCTGTAAATATATAACGAAGAAAGAATCTGGCCTCTCTGAATACCTGAAGACAGTTATTGATAACTCTGGAAACAACACGGTCAATGAATGTGATGAAATAAGAGCTGTGATGCAGGCTTACTCAAAAAAGAGAGAAATCAGCGCACAGGAGTGTGTGACTCGAGTCTG
The DNA here is from genome assembly GCF_001858045.2 of Oreochromis niloticus. Taxonomy (NCBI): domain Eukaryota; kingdom Metazoa; phylum Chordata; class Actinopteri; order Cichliformes; family Cichlidae; genus Oreochromis; species Oreochromis niloticus. Next base: position 2,393,998 of record NC_031986.2, read on the forward strand.
TGGCATAAAAATGAAAAAAAGTTCCCGTAGTGTTGTATTTGTACCAACCGATGATAACCCAGTAAAAATGAGTCGCCCGATGAGCTATATGGAAACCACAACACACGACAGTTGTAATATCTGGATGACAAGTTTGAGTGATAAATACAAATGCAGACCTGAGACACCAGAATATGAGGAAATGTCCCTGGCTGATTTTGCTGCCTTGTGCAGGTTGGTGAGTGGTCCAAATGAAGGAAAAGATGTGCTTCCTCTTCTAAACCAGCTTGGATTTGTACAAAGGCGAAAGAATGATAAACCAGCTATAATCAGGTATTACCACTGTTCACAGGAAAAAGATCCTGAGCAATATTATGGACGACTGTTGAGACTTTACCTTCCACACAGATCAGAGCAGGAACTGAAACCACAAGGGTTCCAAACCTATCAGTCCTTCTACAACTCAGGTTTTGTACGACTTCCATGTTCAGACCACAGTGAGTCTGTGAAAAGGATTGTGAAGAGAAATAAAGACAAGTATGAGAAGAACTCTGAGGATATTGAGAGTGCACTGGAAGAGTTTGAACAAAATAGAGATGTTGTGATCGATGAATGGTGCAATCTTGCTCCTGAATCTGAAGTTGTGAGGTTGCAATGTGATGAGAATCTTCCTGAGAGACATTCTGATGATGAGAACGAACAGGAAAATGTCCCCGACTACAGTCGTCAGTCTGATGCTGTAACAGAGATCAGAGCCGTCAGAGAACAACCTGCAGTCGATCCAGCTGTGGTACGTGTAATGTATCAGAATCTGAACCAGAAGCAGGCCTGCGTGTTCTATGCCATAAGAGACTGGTGTATTCAGCGCGTTTGTGGTTTGAACCCAGATCCATTTTTCTTCTATATCAACGGTGGTGCAGGAACTGGAAAGTCACATCTGATTAAGTGTATTCACTCTGAAGCATCAAAGATCCTGAGCAGACTGCCTGCTAATGCAGAAGAAGCTGACATATCAAATCCAACTGTTTTACTGACGTCATTTACCGGGACAGCAGCTTTTTCTATCAATGGCTCTACGTTACATTCCCTACTGAAACTACCCAGGAGTCTGAAACCACCCATTCAAGGACTTGGTAACCAACTGGATGAAGTCAGATCTGAGCTTATGAATGCTGAAATTATTTTTCAATGGTTTCAAAACCCCTTTTTGCTTATGTGGATGCAAGACTGAAACAAATCAAAGGTACTCAGAGACCTTTTGGTGGAATGTCAGTTTTAGCTGTTGGAGATTTTTACCAGCTGCCACCAGTGCGACAGTCTAAACCTCTCTGTGTTTATGATCCAGAACAGATTGACCTATGGCAGGAACATTTTCAGATGATCACTCTAACCGAGATCATGCGTCAAAAAGATGATGTGGCCTTTGCAGAGATGCTGAACAGGATTAGAGTCAAAGAAAAGACAGATGAGCTTTCTCAGTGCGACAGAGATTTGTTGTTACAGGCCGTGACTGCACCAGAAGAATGTCCAATTGAGGTCTTACACATTTATGCCACCAACAAGAATGTGGAATCCCATAACACAGATACACTCAAGAAGCTTCATTCAAACATTATAATCATCACTGCAGACGATTTCCAGAAGGATAAATGTACAGGCAGAATGGCACGAAGAGACAAACCATTTACAGGTGGGCGAAATGATTTACCCGACACCCTGAATGTCGCTGAAGGAGCTCGAGTCATGCTGACCAGAAACTTGAACACACTAAACAGTTTGGTCAACGGTGCTTTTGGTATACTGATAAAGGTGGTGAGATCTGAAAATGATGGAGACATAATTAAACTGGGGCTCAGAATGGACAACCGGCAGTCTGTAAGAAGCAACCGCAGTTCTAATGCAGTATCTGATGATCTGGTTTATATTGAGAGAGCAGAGGAGAGTCTGAAGTTTAAAGGAGCGGTACGCAGACAGTTTCCTGTAAAGCTAGCATTCGCCTGCACAATTCACAAAACTCAGGGTCTTACAACACAGACAGCTGTAGTTTCAATGAAGAACATTTTTGAACCAGGTATGGCTTATGTTGCTCTCAGCAGGGTGACGTCTCTCAGTGGACTCTATTTACAGGACTTGGATGAGAAAAAGATTTTCGCCAATCCCGAGGTAACTGCAGCGCTCCAAACCATGAGACAAGCCAGCGTTGAGGAAATGATGCCTCTTCTTCAGGTCAGAGAAACAGCCAGCAGACCTGACACTCTTACACTGATCCATCACAATACGGAGGGTTTACCATCTCACATCAGTGACATCAAGAGTCATCATGAAATGTGTTTAGCAGATGTTTTGTGTCTCACTGAGTCTCACCTCCAAGGCTCCTTTGTTGCAGACAGTCTTCATTTGGACGGCTACACCATGTTCAAACGCAACAGACATGTGTCCTACACAAACTTTCCTCACATGGCCAGCAGAAGTGGTGGTGGAGTTGTTGTGTATTTGAGGAATCATTTTCAGGTTCAGGTAAAACAGTATCTGCATAATGTCACTGATCTTGAGTTTTTAGTGTTGAAGGTTCAGGCTCCATTCCCTGCGCTCATTGCGGTTGTGTACAGACCCCCTGACTACAGTTTGACACCATTCATGCAAAACCTGGTAAGTCTTTTAGATTCACTTGAAATAATGGACTGTCACCCAATAATTGTGTGTGGAGATTTTAATGAGAACCAGTTACAGAGTGGAAGAAAACAGATTCTGGAGCAGTTTCAGTCTAGAGGGTATTCACAGCTGATCACTTCTGCCACTACAGACAAGAACACCCTGCTTGACCTCATTTTTATTTCTCAGCCACAGCAACGTCTCTATTCAGGTGTCCTGAGAACATATTACAGTTACCACAACCCTGTGTTTTGTGTCCTGTCCTCAAACCAATCATGAAGTCGTCTGGTGAGTTTTGAAACAATTACTGATCATGTTTGTTACAGAGTTTACTGATTGTAGAGTATGAAAAAGATTTTTCATTGAAAAAATTGTCTTCCCTACTCTGTCTGTCAGAAGACCCTTTCTTATTGCAATGTTATTAATCATTTCACCAAATCATGGCTGAATTTCACGCAGAGCAGGGAACATCTGTTATCATGCACCTCTGATCTGAAATGTGCTGCAACATTTATTAAACCGACATCATTTATTTTTTATTCTCATGTTTTAAATGACTAAATCTACTATTTTAAAATTCATTTTTTCATGGATGTTAATTGTCATATTTTTTTGATTTTTTGATACTTTTTTACTGTGGCATATGTATCTCAACAAACAAGATCTTCCCCTCCAAGGGCTTTAAAATATGAAATAGTAAATAAATAAATCCCAGATAAATGCAGGTATTTACTATGGGTCACATGAATAAATACAGACAATTGTATTTTCTTGATTACAGTAGATTTTGTAGAATCAAAAGTTTTGGGGATGAATGAGTTTTTGCTTATCATGTTTTACAGGTAAAAAATGTCAAAAGTTTTAAACTATCTTTAGGCTACCAGAGATGTCTATAATGATCCATTATGTAGAGAAATTTTTTTTTACAGCTTACAGAATATGTATAAAAACTGATTTAGAAGTAAATGGAAAGTTACTGCATCCATTTTCTGACTTGGCCTTTATCCGGGTGGGTTTGGGTTTGGGTGGATAAAGGCGAAGTCAGAATTCTCTGAGCAGTTTGAAAAAGCTGCTAATAAACAAAGACATCAGAAAGCAGGGGCTTTAGGTGTAGCCTTAGCACTAATTAGATTTAGTAACTGACACCCCATACCAGCATTACATAGACACTTGGGGGCTGAGATGGGTGGGTGGGGAGGGTGGGTGGTGTTAAAAGCACTTTATGTTTTGTAGATGTATTTTTTTTTTTCAGACAGGGCACACACAGTCCTGTTTCCTTTGTGGGAAAACCTTCAAACTTCACCATCCTCAGCTGAAACAACAACATCTTAACACCATCTTCGTGAACTGCTGAGCCAAACCTGATCCATCAGTGCTGGACTGCACAGATAACTACATGCCACAAGGAGACTGCTGTTTTATGAACTGCCATACCAGTGTGTCTTTAATGGAGAAGATGACACACCCATCACCTGACCTCCTGCCTGATCTGGAGACCATCATCATGCTGCCACACTACACACATCTGAGACCATCAATGATGACTCATACTGAGGAAACTGTATTTCCTGTCAGAGATGCTCAGTGATCCTCAGAGCAGAGAGAGGTATGATTCTTTATCTTTGATTAAAAAAAAAATGTCAGTGCTTTTAATTCAATTAATTAATTTAAATCCTGTTTATTGCATAAATAATTCCACACTCAAATGATTATACTTGTTGACACTTTTTGAGTTTTAATTCACATTATGGATTACAAATCTATGCTTTTTCTACTCTGTCTCTCTGTGCAGGTACTGCTGTCTCCTGAGTTCTTCAGTGTCCCAACTGAGACATTCAAACCTCATTGCAGAGCTCATGTCTTTCCTCACCATCATGTGAGTGTGAGATTGCTCTGGATTCCGGTTATGTGGCCTGCAGCACCTATAAGGTATTTCAACCTATTTGTAGTTTTTAGGCCTTAACACAAATAAAATGTTCCTTTTTCTGTATTTTTTAGAACAAGCTCGTCCAGTGTGCCTGCATTCCAGCTTCAGACTCTACGCAAGTGGACAGAGTATCAGTGTTTGACCGCTCTTATAGACACCGACTTCTGTCAACTCACTTCTACTGATCAGGCACCTCACTCCAGGAAGACAGAGGGCTGCAAGCCTGTCATCGTTTCCAGTGTGGCTTTGTATTCTTGGGGTGGCATCAGATTTTTTCCCACAAATATTCAAAGGTAACACTTATTTTAAGCTTAGTTATTAAATCAAAAGTCTTCCCTTGTGTTAATTACATTTTATTTGTTGTTGTTTTCTTTTAGATTTATATGCAGTGATTGGATGTGGTGGAGCTTTGTTAACTGTGTGGAAAACATCTGTTTGTGATGATATTTACAATGAGGCTTTAAGGTGACAGTTTCCATGTAATTTCAATCCTTTTACTAAGCAAAAACATGTTTGCAATTAACATATTTTTTCAGTTTTGTCTTTTGGATTTATGGTTAACATTCCTCTGTGACAGCAAATACTAAACTGGTCCAAGTAACCAGCATATCATTGGTCAAAGGCAAAAAGGACCACATGTCACACTAACAATGAATTTTTGACTGTGTTTGTGTCACCAGATTTAACAAACAATATCAGACATATGAAACTGAACTCTGGATTAATGTGCAGATGTTTTTTTGTGTGTTTTTTTTTTTTATTGTTGAATAATTATTTTGTAGGACAAACCCAATCTATTTACCCAAACAATGTAACTTGTTTTGGTAAATAGTGGATTAATATATCTAAGTCTATAAGTATAGCAAGCTGAATTCATACAGACACACAGCTCTAAATCTTGAATTGTAGGATGTACAAAAATGATCATGTGATTATTATGGACATTTAAATAACTATATCTATTGAACCATTACACATATTCTTTATAGAAATTACACAATCTCAAAATGTGAAAAAAGAAAGTGTTTAAGTGAATAAATATTGTGTGTTTGTATGAATCCTGCCTTAGTATGGGGTGTCAGTAACTACATTAATATAGAGTAGGTCTAACAGTGGTTTTCCACATCTGCTCTAATATATATAGATAATGGGTCAGACATGTAAAACCATTTTGAAAAGTTCATAAAGGTCACATCCATTTATATGTGTTCCTCTTTATCATTTTATATCAGGTCACACAGCTGACTTGAGTTTTGATCAGAGTAGAACCATAACATTCATGCTAATGGTTCCACTGTTTACAGTTACTTTATGATGGATTTCACCCTGGTCACAGCACTATGTGAAAAGCTGTTAGAGGGGTAAAGTTAACCCAATTAATACCTCATCATAAGTCACTCTCTAACGCAGGGCAGTGGTTATTTTTCACTGTAATTTATTCCACAACAATGTTCTTTATTTGATCCCTGTTTCTTTAAATATGCACATCGATTGTTCAGCTGTGTGACTCTCCACACCTGAAATATAGCACAATGTGGACTTCATTTCGACAGTATTTTGTAGATTGGTACCATATTTATCATCAAATCAGGAAACTGTAAACTAATTGAAAAAATTAAGCTTCTGAAAATTTTAATGTGGCATTGGAACATGTTGTTTATCCTTGCCAAATGGTATTTACACAAAACTCCAGCAAATCAGAGGATATATTTTTGTCTCTCACTTGCTGTTTATATAGGTGTATATTTTCGCAGTTAATAGCCTATCATGTGTCTGCGCATCTTAGGGCCATAAACATAAACATGGCAAACAAGGATATGTTCACAATTCCAACAGATGCTTCAATTGTTTGTATAAATATTAGATTCATTTGATTTGCATTTTCTATTAATATTTTTCTGTTTGTCCCAAATGGGATTTTTATTTCTGTATGCCATTATTGTAATCATTGGAAACAACTGAGTAAATATTTTGTATCATATGTTTCTAAAAATATCTGAATGTTCTACTTTTCTACTACTGGTTTTCTACTTTCTAAACTTTCTGCCACTCTTTGGCAATTCAATAACATTATTTTGGGGTGTTTTTATCTCTGACCGCAGCATCTTGTGGATTTATTACCTAAATGTTGTTTGTGTGTTTTGTTTTGTTTGTTTGTTTTTTTTGTTCTTGCCATTTTTACATTTCACCAGCTGTGTAAACTCTGCAATTTTACCTTGGTTTTGTTCTACATCAGTTTATCTGCTGGCTGGTTTTCTTCCTTTTCTAATGTTTCTGGTAATTTTTCACAGTTAAACAAGTAACTTTGAGGTTACTTCAGCGTTTTCAGCTGTTTTGCTTAATTATTACATTTCTGCAAAATTATAGCAGTTCTGGTAAGTTGTACTATTTCTGCCAAGTTATTAATTTTCTACTAAATTATAGTATTTCTGCAAGGTTACACTACTACTGCTAAGTTATGTTATTCTAAATTATTACATTTCTGCTGAATTGTTATATTTCTCCTAAGTTATTGCATTTCTGCTAAGTTATTACATTTTTGTTAACTTGATGTTGTTCTGCAAAGTTATTAAAATTTCAACAACTTTTTAAACACTGACTTTGATTTCTTCAGCTTCTTCAGCTATTTTCAACTATTTTCAGCAGGTAGCTTCAGCAGCTACAGCATCCACACAGCATTTTCGCAGGAAATGCAAATTTTTCTAGTTACATATAAGATCAGGTCCCACTACCCAGCGGTGTACAGTAAAATGGCAATAATCTGGCTATGGATGATTCATAATTAAGACATTCACATTTGAAATGTAGAAAACATTAAGGATTATATAATCTATTTTATAATAATAACATAATTATATTATTATATAAAATACTTTTAATTTTAGAAGAAACAGGCCGTTTATATTTCTACACCCCCAATTCATGGTTATTACAAATAATAATCATTGTGCATCTTGATGATTGGTTTAATCAGGTATTATTATGAAATTTAAGCCCTGATTCATCTACATTGGACATAAAGAGTCTGTCATTAAAAAAACAAACAAAAACTTATTTAGAGATGAAACTTTATTTTAGAAGAGACGTGCTTACAAATATTCATATATTAAAGTAAGGTGGACTGGACAGACTGATTGGCTGTCAGATGTGTGGCTGCCACTTAAGGCTCAAAACTTTGGTACATTCTAGCCAGACAGACAAGTGAGAAAACTGACATAACTGTTTTCAGTACGAGAAGTATCTGAAGTGAAGTGAGTTTGTACATGAAATTTTACTCAGCTTCCTGCCGAAATGTATCTTTAGTCTCTAAAAATATAAAGAAGGAAAACAGTAGGTCCAAGACAAAATCAATTTCAAATACTTAAAGCAGCAGGAGTGGTTCCAATGTTCTAAATAAATAACTGTGCACTAAATAATTTACACTGTTGAATGCCATCTAACACAGATAAACCTCTCTGCACAGTAGCAGTCTGTATGTTGTTACTTCAGGCACACAACCAGTGGTGTAAACCCAGTGGGACACTCATTTCAGCAAGAAAAGAAAATAGATGAAGAATTAAGCATGTTTACACAACACTCATATTACAAGAAAATAAGTCAGAACTAAAGGGACACCTAAAGGGACACCTAAAGGGACACCAAACTAAAGGGACAGTCAAAAGTGATGAGAATTTAGACAAATTCAAAGTAAGTAAAGTAAGTAATTAGAGAACTTGTGTCAACATTCATGATAGTACATCAAAATTACTCATACCATATCAGAAATATTTAGTTTCATTAAGGGCAGCTTTTTCATGCACTGCTTTTAGGTTCCTTTTTAGTCTTGAATTTTCTGTGCATGAAATAATAATATAAACCAAAGTCCAGGACTAAAGATTTGACTTTTTTTTTTCTGGAAGTGGTAGTGCAGTGCATCCTTAAATTTATATTGCATCCTAAGTGACGATCTGAATATACAAAAGAGAATGAACTAACTAAATCCTTCAAATTGGATTTTATGGGTAATGTTCATGCTTCAACTATTACAGAGCTTTTACTGCTGAATGACTGAATAAGGTCCAGGTGCTTAATTGGCCCGTCTGACATCTAAGTCTTTCATCAGTTGAAAACATTTGATACATGATGAAGTGAAAAACACAACAAAGAAGACTTAAGTAGCTAGAATCCTATATCAGACAAGGAGATCACATTCCTTTTCCAAAGACTCACTAAATAGCGATAAACATGACATGATCCTGTCTTAATTTTTATGAGATGTGTTTCTGCCATTAAATTCAAATTGACATTTTTTTCCTCAAAATTTTCTATCTTAATTTATATTTTACATAGCATCCTAATGTTTTGAAGACTGGGGTTGTAAAAGTAAAATGATAAATTGATGATCATATATTGCTTGTCAATACAGTAACTCAAGTAAGTTTTGACCAAATATGTTTTTGCCAACTGATCCAGATCTGGCAGAGATATCACAATCTACACTGTAAAGCTAGCTAGTTAGTTTAGATCACACATGTCACTCCTGCATCATTAGAAAATGAGTTAAACAACAAGATAACTGCAATACCAAAAATTTCTGGCTACACTCCAGAATTAGCTGTGGACAAAGTCCACTGAAAAAACAAAACCAAAATTTCCTTAGGTCTACCTCAGGTTTTTTAATAAATAAATCCACAACCTACCTACACACAGTGAAGTTACTACATCACAATAACATGCTGTATTACAAGTGCATTGTAGAGACTCATAGTTTTGGATGGTCCTTATAGTCCTCCAAGATCCATCCAAACTAAGTTAAAGAAGTAGAATCAGGTCAACATTCGCAGGGAAGGCAGTGGCTGCAGGTTCTTTAATTGGTCTAACCATTTTAACCTCCTTTATTAACCCCCCCACCCCCACCCCAAATAAAAAAACTCAGGCACCCTTGACCTCTGATTGGTCAGATCTTGGCAGTTCCAGTCAGTCCTAAAGCGAGTGCAGGTCTTCATTTGTCATGTTACATAGGTGAAAGCAAGTTATTAAGTAGGTGTGAAATACATGCAGGTGCAACAAAAAAGGTTTACCTTTGTACACAAAACATTTCAAAAGGTCAGATCCTGTAACAAAACATTCTATTATAAATTTAAATGAGGAATTGGACTTCAAAATCTGACTATTAAACTTCACTATCAGCAGCAGTCTTCCAGGGGCAGACGCAGGGTAAACTGGGATATGGGGGAGATGAGAATCTCATTCCAGTCCAAAGGTGCTGGTCTCTTCCACAGCAGTCAGCAGCTTCTCATACAGCACTGAGAAAGATGGGTACGGTGGTAGGTCCAGCCGGTTGAAGCAGGTGTGAGCTCTGGAGAACAGACAAGAGACAGTGTTGTTCATCAGAAAATGCTTGAACAAAAGCCGCAGTGTGTATTCTGGATGTATTAAAGCACAGGTCACTGACAGGATACATAGAGAAGATCAAATCTAAGAAAAATCAGCTTTTATTATCATAATTCCTACAGTGTATGACTGAAATAAGTGCCTGGAAATTCAGAGAACTTTAATATTTAATATCATAAATACAAAATAACTAGGATTACCCCAGCAAACTAAATGTGGGGCAAAAAGTTTGACTGTGTGAGAATATTACCATTTCTTCTTTTTGGATTAACATTTACAGACGTGACAGACAGCCAAAAACACATGTCAAAGTTAAGAAACTCAACTGAAAAGATGAGAGAGAAAAAAAATTAAAAAACATATTGTTGCACCTGTATATCTAATCATATCATGTTTCTGTGAAGACTGAGTATCTTTCAAGTTCTTTTCTAGTATAGCACATATATACATAAACATACATTTTTGATTAGAACCAGAAATCCTATCATTATTGTATCTTATCAAAATTACCCCTACATGGAGAAAGAAGGAGAGCACCTCTGATTAAAAAAAATATTACATTTTGACCATTGCATGTATATTTTATACAATCTCTATCCTATCTATCCTAATGATCTTCAATAGTTGGACATGTGATATGAAAAATCTTAAAATGCTCTTCCCAATTACTCCTTTCCATGTTTCTGAATTTGAGGTGTAGCAGCATGTCTTATACATATTAAGCCAGTTATTTTTTGTTTATTTTATATTTGCATCTTTCTCCCATCTCACTTAATGTACAAGGTAGATAAAAGTAGATCAACGTTTTTTCCCTCTTGCAGAGACTGCAGAGACTCGAAATAAGTTACCCCTTTGTGTTGCCTTCATATGAGTTCACAAAAATAGTGATCAGGCCAGATTCTTTCCCTTTTGTAATTGTGTCTTTTTTGAAGATGTCTAAAAAAGTCCTCTTTTTCTAAATTATAATTATTAGAATGTTTTTGGAAGGAATCTAGGCCTTCTTCAGATGATATATAATGCGATATGAAGTGATTCCATTCTCTACCTATTTTTTTACTCTGCCATCTAATTCTGCTGGAAGGAATTCTGACAAGAGTGCAGTCAGGGTGCCTTGTAATAATTTTCTAGGCAATGCAGAGCTGTGCCTCTCTTCTCTTTGGTTAACTGCAGAGGTGGGAAGTAATGAAGTACAAATCTTAAGTAGAATTTTCAGGTATTTGTAGTTTACTTGAGTAGTTTTCTTTTTGCCTACATTGCATGCCAATTGGCTAGAATGTAGGCTTAATTTGCATGTAGGCAATCCTTGCTTATTGTCCTTTTGTAAAAAAACCAAAAAAAAACATGGAAGTTAGGCACTGTACTTAAATTTACTTACAGTGTAATTATATCATTGTTTCCTGCAAAAACCTGACTTATTACCAGTACGTATACACCTTTCTGGATTGAATTGTCATTATTATAATTATTTTTTGCACATATTTTGACTAGCTAATAGTCAATTTCAGGCTTTCATCTTTAATAGTTTTGAGATATTTATATGCAAACAATTTTTTTCAAAGTGCAAACAAACAAACAAACAAACAAAAAGAACACAACCATAACATTTTTATGCAAATCTGAGATGGTTGGCATTTACCTGGGTAGGGAGGTGACTTTACCCCACTTCTCCACACAGAACCTACGGGGTCCATTGCTGCCTCGCAGAGAAGCAAAACCCTCATATGGAATACTGGATGTCCCAGTCACAAACTGAGGATATAAGGTGAGAGATAACAAGTAGAAAAAAGACATGCAGATAAGAATACCAAGAAAGAACTGCATTGTTACATGTTTGTTTGTTGTTGTTTTTAATAAAAAGCCTCTTTGACTAAAAAAAAAAAAGCCTACCTGTAGGAGCCGCAATCTCTGCTCATTATTGAATCTCTCCACCGCTGCCCAGAACCACCGGATCACAATGTGGTTATCATGGTAACCTAAACACAACATTTCATGTTTTGTCAAAATGTCATGGTAGTAGGACTATAATGAAAGCCAAATAACCAAAGCTCAAGTCTGAGTGAATCAAGAGATGAGCTTTTTGAAACCTTGTTCTTAGTAAAAATCGCCAAAGTTGTTAAAGTTTTTTTTAAATCCTTTTTTAAGTGATGTATTTATTTTTTCATTTTAAACCACAATGACAATAAATAAATAAATCAGAAAACCACCACAAAAACAAAACACAGCAAAACACAACAAAAAACACAACAAAAAATGTCTTGATGCATGCTGAATCATCCAGGTAAGTGGATCTCAGAAAGTTGATTCTTTTCATCTGGACGTTTTGACGTTTTTAGTCGGAGAAAGGTTTCGTCACTCATCCAAGTGACTTCTTCACTCTCAGCTGAAGGCAGCAGTTGTTGTTGAGGTGCATTCTCTCTAAACACTGTGTCTCTGTGGCTTTCAAACCCCAAAAAAGGCTGTGCCAAAAACTGGTCCACGCGAAGGATCCGGTCCCATGGCACAACTAGAGTAATATAGTGTACACTGTTGAGTCGAATGATTTATACATTGGGGAAACCAAACAACCTCTCGACAGCCCAGGACTCTGCAGTCTATTCACACCTACAGGCCAGTGGCCACTCTTTTAAGGATGAGGATGTACACATCCTGGGCAGGGAGAAATGCAGTTTGAGTGGGGAATCAAGGAGACCATCTCTGAATCGATGAGGGGGCCTAAGGGTACATCTTTCACCATCTTACAATGGCGTCTTTGCAGCCATTCCTCAATTATCTGTGAATAGTTCTCATGGCGATTGATCCATGGTCTTTGATCATCAATGGTCAATATAATTTACAGTCTTTTCAATATGTGGCTTTACAGCTGAAGGTCTTATCCAAAGTTGTGTTTCTTAATGTTTAAAGGTCTCCCAAATACAGACTTTTTAAATGATCTCAGTGAACTGTTGTCTGTGATCTGTGTTGATTTTGACTGTGTAATTATTGTTGGGGATTTTAATATCCATGTGGACAACCCTCAGGACAAAGGGACTGAAGACCTGAGTAATACTCTGGACAACTTTGGGCTGACTCAGCATGTAACAGAGACCACACATAATAGAGGACACACTCTTGACCTACTCATCTCCGAGGGCCTGAGCATTTCAAAGGTTACTGTGTCTGATCATTACTGTGTTTTCTTTGAAAGTAAAATTTCAGCGCACACAAATATGTCAACAGCAGTGATCACAAAACGGTGTATAACTGAAAACAGTAGTGAATTCTTTAACCAGGTCTTCCCATTAACACCTGGCCTGTCCAGAGGTTCAGTCAATGAGCTCGTCAATAGCTTCAATGCTAAAATGTTAAATGATATGGACACTATTTCCCCCATTAAGGTGAAGGTTATCTCTGGAAGGAAGAAGTCTCCATGGAGAAACTCCTCACTGGTGAAAAATAAAAAAAGAGAGTGTTGGAAAGCTGAGCGCAGATGGAGAAAAACAAACCTTCAGGTTCATTATGACATCTATAAAGAGAAACTTCACAATTATAATTTACAACTGAGGAGTGCAAGGAGGGAGGTCCTACTTCTCTGACATCATCACCAAAAGCAGTCATAATGCTCGGGTCTTATTGGCTACAGTTGACAGGCTAACAAACCCTTCTGTGTCAGTGGCAGCTGAACTTCATTCGACCATGGCCTGCAATGAGTTTGCCAAATTCTTCACAGACGAAATCCAAAAGATTAGACAAGCAATTGGTACATCAACAGCAGATTCAGGATATTTACTGTGTCCACCGAAAAACAGTTTAAACACCATAAAACAGTTTCACCCTATTAACAGCAAAGACCTGGAGGACATCTTAGGTCAACTGAACTCCTCCTCCTGCTGCTTAGATGTCCTGCCAACAGGTTTTTTCAAAAAAGGTCTCAAAGACTTTGGAGTCAGACCTGTTACAGATCGTCAACCTTTCTTTAATGTCAGGTGTGTTTCCAGAACCACTAAAAACTGCTGAAATTAAACCTCTACTGAAAAAGGACAATCTTGACAAGACACAAATGAACAACTACAGGCCGATCTCAAATATCCCATTTTTAAGTAAGATCATTGAAAAAGCAGCTTCTCAACAGCTCAATTACTTCTTAACACAGAACAACTGCTTTGATGCCTTCCAGTCAGGTTTTAGACAGAACCACAGCACTGAGACTGCTCTGGCCAAAGTGTTTAATGACATATGTCTGAATACAGACAGTGGAAAAATGTCAGTCTTAGTTTTACTGGATCTCAGTGCAGCATTTGATACAGTTGACCACAACATATTACTCAAACGACTGGAGAACTGGGCAGGTCTTTCAGGAACTGTACTAAACTGGTCCAAAACATACTTAGAAAACAGGAAATACTTTGTATCAATAGGTAACTTCACATCTGAGCAGACAAGTATCACATGTGGAGTTCCCCAAGGTTCCATTTTGGGAACTCTTCTGTAAAACATCTACATGCTCCCACTGGCACAGATTATAAAGAACAACAAAATAAACTATCACAGCTATGCAGATGACACACAGATATATATCACAATGTCACCAGGAGACCGAGGCCCTGTACAGGCTCTTGGTAAATGCATTGAGGAAATTAATGACTGGTTGTGCCACTATTTTCTCCAGCTAAACAAAAACAAAACTGAAGTAATAGTCTTTGGTGCCAAAGAAAAACGATTACAGGTCACCAGAGAACTTCAATCTATACACCTAAAAACCACCAACCAGGCAACAAATTTGGGTGTAGTGATGGATGCAGACCTAAACTTAGAAAAACACATTAAGGCAATAACAAAGTCAGCCTACCATCACCTCAAGAATATTTCAAGGATAAAAGATCTGATGTCGCAACAGGACCTGGAAAAACTAGTCCATGCATTCATCTTTAGTAGGCTTGATTATTGTAACAGCATCTTTACAGGTCTTCTTAAAAAATCAGTCAGACAACTACAGCTCATTCAGAACTCTGCTGCTCGAGTCCTCACTAAGACCAAATAAGTGGACCACATCAGTCCAGCTCTGAGGTCTTTACACTGGCTGCCTGTCCGTCAGAGGATAGACTTTAAAGTTCTGATACTGGTCTATAAAGCTCTGTATGGTTTAGGACCAAAATACATCAGTGACCTCCTGACCCAGTATGTACCTTCCAGATCCCTCAGGTCATCTGGATCCAGTCTTTTATCAGTTCCCAGTGTCAGAACCAGACATGGAGAAGCTCCATTCAGCTTTTATGCTTCATATATCTGGAACAAACTCCTAGAAAGCCTCAGATCAGCTGAAACACTCAGTTTATTTAAATCCAGGTTGAAGACTCACCTGTTCTCAGCTGCATTTGAATAAAGCACCAAATCCGCCTGTTTTACTTTTAAGCTTAAATTCTAACACTTACATTTTAACTACTGATTTTATCTACTGTTCCTTTCTTTTTTCATTTTAAATCGTGCTTTTTATTTGTTTTTATTTTTTAATGTCTCTGTAAAGCACTTTGAATCCCTGTGTTGTTGAATTGTGCTATATAAATAAACTTGCCTTGCCTTGCCTCACCTTATAAATGATTAATAAACCGACCTCAAATCGCATTGTTTACCGGTGTTGCTAGTTTCAGTCATTATACAAATGTACTTTTTTTTAAAGCTGGGAAAACCTACAGTAAGCTGAGACTGAAGAAGTCCCTTAGATGAGTCTCTTTCAATACCATTAAACCAAATATACTCAAAGACAAGCTCACAGAGATGGGAGTAGATTCTTTCCTGTCTCACAGACTACTTGGCAAAAGCCACAGTTTGTCAGGTTGGGGAACTGTGTTTCTGGGACATTAATAGCAGCACAGGGGACTGTCCTGGCTCCATTCTTTTTCACATTGTATAAAGCAGAATTCAAATACAACTCTGAGCCACATCCAGATATACTCGGATGTGACTGCCATTGTTTGGTTCTCTCTGCTTCTTGGTTTTCTATCTTAAGTAATCCTGCAGTTTAGTATTCTAGTATTTTGTGTACTTTAATTAGGCAAACATTATGTAGGAATTTTGTATATTGCCAGATTTTTTAAACTATATTATAATTTTATAGTTAGCAGGTTACTATACCATTAATACTGTTAACAGGATGATATGAGTTTAGGAAGAGGATTATCATGAAAAGACCAATCGATTACTAGATCAATAATCTGAAAGATTGCAGTACATAAAGGATATGACTTCCAATTCATTGGTTTGTTGTACACTGGTGTATTTAACATTTGTCAGCTATCAAAGTTTTGTGCTCGTGATACCTATTACCTTCAGTTATTACTAAATGTGTTTGCATTCTTTGTATCTTTAAATATGTTTTCTCATCATTATTAGCGTGATGCTGATTAAGCATCCACAGTATTGTTCTTCTACTTTTCATCTTCCGTACGTTTTTCGCCGTCTATCTCCTTCAATACCGTTCAACTTAGAAAAACCATTCAACCACCATTAGATTCCTCTTCTTTTGGACGTGTGCTTGCATTTTTCTCATTTTTAACTTTTATATTTTTTAAATTATTCAACTATTCAACAGAAATTTACCATTTATTTCAATGGGAGGTCTTCAAATTCTCATTCAACTTACTCCTCTTTCAAATCTACTTCCACATACGTTGACCTAGAACCACCATTCAAACTTTAAAATGAAGCCAAGACATTGAACTATTCAGCTTGTATTTATCTTTTCAATATCTTTTATATTTTTTCTTCAGCTCAGCGTTTAGTCTACAGCCATCATTTTAGCCTCAAAATGTAGCCATTGTTGACCTCTTTCATCCAATGTCATTATCACTGTAATAGATGTTATGGTTCTTTCATAAATGTCAACAATGCACAGCCTCCTCCCTCAAACTGTTCCACAGAGTCCAATGTTAATATGGCTCCCAAAATTCGTCTGAAAATCAGAAGTACAGGCTGTCTTTACACTGTCACTACGTCCATATAATAAACTCCTCAGGCATCAAAACTGTAGATTGGACATTGCTGTCGCTCACGGTGAAAGAATTTTGTCAATACAACTTGTAGTTTTCTCTTGGGAAGCATTTGTTTCAGGGTCACTTTTCTGTTTATTTAGCAGCAGCAGACAGGCGCATGTCTGTATGTGTGTGGTGCCACTAGCTGGAGTCGCTATAGCAACCAGGCTCACACCTGCCTGCCTAATGAGCTCTGTCTGTCACTCTGCCAAGATTCATCTTAAAAACTTCTCTTTAAACTGCTGCTGTGTGCACAGTGTTTGCTCTACAGCCATCATTTTACCCTCAAAACGTAACCATCGTTCTTCTCTTTCCAACAGTGTCTTTCAAAGCTCAGAGATGTAAACTTCTTGAATTGTGTTAATCCAAGTAGAAGGATAACCTTCTAACCAACCCATAGAAATACATTGTATTTTTAGTCAGGAGTTTGTCTCAACAGCAGGAATGACCCCACTTTTTAAATCACTCCTGTGACCACATTTCTGATAGCAGGAACATAAAAGAAACACTGTTGTGCAGAACAATTCCTCAGGATCCTTAGGTTCAAAGGATGTTTTGATTTGATTGGAGTTAGGGTCCTTGATTTAGATGCAGTTTTTCAGTAAGTGCAGTGAGGCAGATTTGACAGGGTTTTGCCACAGTGTAATAGTATGTCTGTAGTTACTGCAGGCCATCTTATCAGAGCATTCTGGTTGGCCCGTTAAATTCAAGCTTATTGTTAATTGGTGGATTTGTCTTCTGCACACAGGTGGTTCAGATCTGGGCAGTTGGATTCAGATGATGACTTTTAGAATCATCTTTTCTGACTGAATGACTAAAAATTACAGCATTTACCTGTCTGTAGTGAAATCTCCCAAATTTCAGTCATTTGGTGATCAAAAGAATTTGAACTTTTAATATTCATTCAGATGTTTTCTGACTCTAAATTTCTTTTGTCATTACTCAGCTTTTTCTAATTTAATTTTTAAACATGTTCAGCTACTTTTCAACTTCTTCTGTGTGAACATCAGCTTTCAAAAGTTCTGCACTTTTGTTTTCAGGTGAAAAATTCTGTATTTTTCAGCTGATTCAACATTTTTAACTTAACATCCAGCAATTATTTCATTTCAGCTGAAAACATTCAGCTATCCGCATTCACACTGCAGTTTCTTTAGAAAATGCATTTTCTAGTTACCTCTTGTTTCTAGCTTCTTATTGGTTGTTACATGAATTTAATGCTAGTATTTCTCAAACATAAAACTGCGACTGTAATAAAGAACTAATAGCAAGTAATAGCTTCTTTTTCCCCTGGGTCACAGGTTGGCAATTTGCATAACTCTATTAACACACATACTGTATGTATTCATTTATCCTCCCCCAATTAAATCTGTGATCCACCTGTCTGTCCCCCAGCTGATCTTCTTCTCCTGTTGACGGTTCTTTTGATGTTGAAGTTTGCTGACAATTAATTGTTAATTGTAAAAATAACACTTTATCTTAAACTTTATCTAAAGGTTTAAAACAAATTTATCCTGGAAAACAAACATTCATTCTTAACTTCCTCCACACCTCCTCTGTACTCAGTGTTGTTCCTCCAGTCTGTTAAGTCAATTTCCGCAGTGCCTGCAATTACCAGCTCCAGTTCCCTGGCATCAAACACAGATACCAACCTGGCATCCACCACCTGCAAAAACATTCAAAATATAAAACAGTGAGCTTCTTTTTTCACACTGTACATTTAGGGGCATTAGAGATAAATTGGGTGATGCATAAAATGTGAAATATATATAAAAACTCTGTCACACTAAGCCATACCTCATAGAAGCCTCTGACCAAGCTTTCAGTCTGGTGTACCACTCCTCTCTCTATCCTCCACTTTACCATGCGCTCAATGTATTCCTTCTTGTTCTTCTCTGAGACAGGAATGTTGGCTCCACCGGGCTTCAGCTCCCTTTCTGTTATCTATGACAAAACAAAATTATTTGATGGATATCATGGATTGTTTCCTTTCTAAATCATGAACGATTAACGAGATTCAAGCTAGAGTGTCTCTCCTCCTTCTCTGCACCACTGTATGAAATACATTTTGGAACCATACACATACACATGCACTTGTATGTATAGTTTTAGGCCTCTCATTTACATTATATACATAGATGTTCACCACAAAACTTTTGAATCAAAACCTTTGTTCAAACTGCAGGAGAATCACTTTTCGTTCTTATTTGCAAGAGCATATATTGGCAGTACATTCTGTATTAAATACTATCTTCACATATATCCAACAACATTTCTCTAAATGTTTTGATGATGAAAGTAAATCTAGTATCTTTATTTTTCAATTATCCTACATTATATTCACTTACAGAGGTGAACAGCATGCTACCTGACTGGACAGTGCTGTGCAACACCCACATTACCAAACTTGGTGTTGCAAGAAACCAAACTGGCAATTTCTTCTGGACAGCATGTGATGTTGTCTGGTGTTGCAGATTGCCTACCCTTGGTTGGCCAAGTTTGTTTATTTGTTGGTCAGAATTGTTTAGGCCCCATATTTTTGGACCCATGAAGACCTCTGGTGAATAAAGTTAACAAAAACTCAAAGTAAATGAAATGTCAGTAAAATAATGAAAAAGGATTGATAAAACTGGCAAATCACTCAGTAACCTTCATCCACTGGAGAGACTGGTGAAACTCCTTACACTGCCAAGGCATCTGGGATGTTGGCTTGGTATAAGGCCAGGATTATACCCAAGTTGTGTATTTTAATTTGGTTAATGGACTGCCGCTTTTCTACTCTACCTGAGCACTCAAAGCCCTCAATACAACTTGCCTCAGTCACCAACTCACACAAGCACTATGCTTTCTCTAAGTCACATTGAACTATCTAACATTCACACATAATTGGCTAAGTATCGTATTTGGCATGTCGGCTGAAGCAGCCAGGGAACCACCAACCATCTGATTAGTAGATGGCCTGCTCTACCTCCAGAGCAACAGCCACCCCCATTTGTTGAAAGCATAGTTGGTGTACATACACACACACATGCGCGCACACACCTACATACACTGACCTGTCCAAAAACTTCTTCATTGACAGTGAAGGAGAGGTCCAGCATATCGTCTATGTCGTTGTCCTTCATCCACTGAAGAGACTGGTGAAACTCTTCATCCAAATACTCCAAATCACTCAGGTCACAGGAACTACAAGTTGGGAAAGGCGGATAATGTGTGGGTCTATGTCTGCTGTCTTAGACCCACATACAGATTAACTTATCCTCACACTGGCTCTTTTCACAGTTAAAATCTGTTTAAAAAATGTACATATATATATTTCAGCAAACTGTGTATACATTAGTCACTTTGTTAAGTATGTATTTCTAGTACTGAGTTGGACCCCTGTTGCCTTCAGAACTGCCATAATTCTTAATGCCAGACATTCAACAAGATGCTAGAAACATTCCTCACAGATTTTGACAGGAGTGGCACCTGGTGTAGTCCATATTTTTCATACTATTCTCTGTAAATCCTAGAGATCCCAGTTTTTGATAGCAGACCAGCCCGTGTGACACTAAAAACAATGACACTTCAAAGTAACTTGTCTGTGAAGGTACTCAGTCATCCAGGTCATCGTAGTCAAAGGAGTTTGCAAAGAAAAGCGTCTGGACTTCTTTAAGTTGCAGTGGACTGCTGAGTCTTGTCCAGACTCAGCAGTCCATCTGCATCTTAAGGATAAAGGTCACTCTTTCAAGGATGCCAATGTTCACATTTTGGACAGAGAGGACAGATGGTTTGAAAGAGGAGTGAAAGAGGCCATCTATGTCCACTGTGAGCGACCATCTTTGAACAGAGGCGGTGGTTATGACACCAACTGTCTGCCATCTATAATCCAGTTTTGAGTTCCCTCCCCAGACGCCTTAACGCCCACTCACATCCTGGGCCATCTGACCTCAGGAATTCACATGACAAGGTGGGGCCAGGTTTCACAATGAGCTCACCCGAAACCCTGGCTGATTAGGTCCCGCTCCCGCTTTCACACCTTGGCGCATGTGATTAGAGGATCACCAGGGGGTCCTTTGTCCCTCTTTGGGGGGATACTCCCACTGGGTTTAAATCTGGGACTCTCGGCCATTTGACCTTAGAACTGAAGAAGCTTCTCGGATGAGAGGTGAAACGTCTTCAAGCAACTTAAAGAAGTCCAGACGCTTTTCTTTGCAAACTCCTTTGACTTCAAAGTAACTTAAATCACCTCTCTTGTCCATTCTGATGGTTGTTGTGACCATGTCTACAAGCATTAAGTTGCTGTCATATTATTGGCTCAATAGGTACGCTGGACTTTACAGCTGCCAGAAGGCTGCTGTGGCAGGGTGTGGTTTGGGGTTCAGCTGCATGGGAAGGGTGGTGGAGCAGCAGGCTCAAGGGACAGCGTCAGGGCAGAAACAGCTGATTCTGATTGGACTGATTGTTTTTTCCTCTCCTTATTTTAGTATCTGCTGGGGCCTGGAGAGTACAGATCGGCCCAAGGCTGAAGAAATGCCAAGAGGGCTGGAGTTGGGTTGGGCTGGGTTAGTGTGCGCTGTAAACACACACTGACCCAAAACACACTTCTATAGCAGCTATAGTTATAGCTGCAGTATGTTGGCCCACAAAATATTATACCCTGGATTAACAATGTGATATCACTCAAGACGAGCAAAAACATAGAATATATGTGTTAACGAGCAGTTGCTCAGGCGTACCCAACAAAATGGCAGGTGGGTGTATACATACAGACATTTCATGTGCATTTGAGTATTGTGTGTCAACATACATCCGAAGTAGGCCTTTATAGAAGGGTCTGGTGAAGAAGGCATCCAGCAGGTACTGATGGATCAGAGCCATTCCCAAAATGCGACCACTGAATCGGAACCTGGGGCATACACAAACACAAAAGTTAAATATTGCGTGTGTGTGTTAGTGTGTGTGTGTGTGTGTGTGTGTGTGTGTGTGTGTTTGGGCGGGGTTTCAAATTGACTTTTACCACTCATGGTGATTGTCAACGAAGGCAGACATGGGACTGATCTGAACGGTGTAAGTGTCATTGGCAGAGTACTCAAACAGACCATAATAAGGGTTAAACAGTTCTCTGGAAACCAAGAAGAAAAATTCTCTTGAGGGCCCACTGTAGTCCAACCTGAAACACACACATTTAGACTTTAGATTTCCTTTTTTTCTTCTTTTCCCTTCCTTGCCCCTCCCAGATACTCACCCCTCCTCCCCGACAAAGCTAACATAAAGCTTGCTCCGCTGTAGGTCTTTCCGGGAGTAACACATAATTTGGTTGAAGGCATCTTCCAGGAGTTGGTCACGACGAATGATCAGTCTAAGATAGACAAACAAGAAGTGCGGACAGACAACTCCCAACATACAAAGAGTACTGTATTTTTCGGAACATAAGGCGCACCGGATTATAAGGCGCATTAAGTGAAACAAAAATCAGGTAAGTCAAACTTTAATCAATTCATTTTTTTTTTGCTTGCTCCATTTTCGTACCATTGATTCATTAATGTTGAATTCTCTCACAGTTGCTCTATTCCCCTGTTGTTTTAGTATATTAATGACTAACCTCATATTGTGGATGGATTATCTCAGTTGTTTTTCTGACTAAAGTTTGGTCCGTTTACAGCATCCTGCCATGTGATTGCATTTGTTCCTAACCATCGGGAACCCTTGCGTTAACTTTTAACAAGTGGAAAAAAGTTAGCGTTCATTCTCCAGCTTCCCTGTGTTTATGTCATAACAATAATAATAATAATAATGATAATAATAATAATACTAATAATACATTTTATTTGAGGGCACCTTTCTAAAACCCAAGGTCACCTTACAAAAGAAAAAGACATCAAATAAAACAGTAGATTAAAATAGATTCTAATAAATTAAAATACAGAAATCAGCAAAATACAACCAAAAAACAAAATAAAACAAAAAAAACAAAAACAAAAACAAAAAACGGTTTGACAGCAAGTAAAATCTGTATTAAAGCGAGTAAGCCAGTTTAACAAGTAGGTTTTGAGTTGTGATTTAAATAAGGGAAGGGAATCTATATTTATTATAACTGGAGGAAGGGAGTTCCAGAGCTGAGGAGCAGAGCGACTGAAAGCTCTGTGCCCCACAGTGGTAAGGCGAGCAGAAGGAGCAACAAGATGAGTGAAAGATGTGAGAGAGCGGGAAACTGTGGTGATATGAAGCAGATCACAGAGAAGAGGAGGGACAAGGTTATGAATACACTTAAACGTGAGAACTAAGACTTTAAAGTTTATCCTGGCTTCTATGGGCAACCAGTGAAGCTGTTGAAGAATTGGGGTGATATGGTCTCTTAAGGGAGTACGAGTTATGACCCGAGCTGCAGAATTCTGAAGAAGTTGAAGTTTATGGAGGGACTTATTGGGGAGACCAAATAGGCGGGAGTTGCAATAATCGATCCGGGAAGTAATAAGACTATGGACAAGGATGGCAGCAGCATGGGGAGTAAGGAAGGGACGAAGTCAGCTAATGTTACGTAAGTGGAAGTATGCAGACCGGGTTATGTAATTAATGTGAGACTGAAATGAGAGAGTCAAGTATGACACCCAAACTATTTACCTGCAGGGAAGGAAGGATTGGGGAAATTTCAATATTAATGGAGAAATTCTGAGATTTGTTTAAGATAGAGGCTGTGCCAACGAGTAAAACTTCTGTTTTATTACTGTTAAGTTTGAGAACATTTGAGGAGAACCAAGATCTGATCTCCATAAGACAGTTTGAGAGGGAGGTAGGTGGGAGGGATGAATTGGGTTTAGAAGAAATGTAGAGCTGGGTGTCATCAGCATAACAATGAAAATTTATATTATATTTTCGGAATATTTGGCCAAGAGGGAGCATGCAGATAATGAATAAAAGAGGCCCTGATTCTGAACCCTGGGGCACACCAGCAGAAACAGGATAGAGACTTGAAGAGTGTGATTTAAGTTGGATAAACTGAGTGCGGTCTGAGAGATATGAGGTGAACCAGGCAAGGAGGGTGTGATTAATGCCAATGGATGCTAACCTGCTCAGGACGATATTATGACAAGTTGTGTCAAATGCCGCACTAAGATCAAGAAGGATGAGAATGGTTAAAAGACCAGAATCAGCTGCCATCAGAAGGTCATTAGTAATCCTTAACAAGGCAATTTCTGTACTATGATTGTGGGGGAAACCAGATTGAAATTGTTCGTAGAGATTATGGTCATTGAGGTATGAGTGAAGCTGGGAGGCAACAACTTTCTCAAGGATCTTTGAAATAAAAGGGAGGTTTGATATAGGGCGGAGGTTATCAAAATTATTGGGATCTGCACCAGGCTTTTTGAGAATTGGAGTGACAGAAGCAGTTTTCAGGGATGGAGGAATAACTCCAGTGTTAAGTGAGTTATGCTAACATAGCTGTGTCGCTAGCGATCACATAGCACATCATTATATACCAGCTAGCCCAACTTCAGTAACCCTACAAACATCACTGCTGTTTAGTTTTATTTCTTCATTTATGTTGGAAGTGATAGCAGAGCTGTACGTTTTAATTTTTTCAAAAATCTCTGAGTCAGAACATGCTATATCATGTTTAGGTGGAAACTAACGAGCTAACTTCCTGCTAACTTCTAACTCTGTTAATTGTAATAAATTCTTGTAATTGTTACACTTGGTAAAGCAGCAACACTGATCATTTTATTAAAGATGAAATAATTTAGACAGTTTTTGATACGGTAAAATACAGTAAATAAAAAATGATCAGAAAGGATGCCTTCTACAGTCAAAGCTGCTGACTTACTTTAGCTTCCCTGGTCCTTGTCCATAGCCCTTAGTTTCCAGTTTCCTGTAGAAGTTCCGCAATTTTGCCTCAAAGTCTCTCTTGTAGGGTGCTGGTGCTCTGGCATTAGCTCTCTGAGTACCTACGTGTACACTTAAATGTTTACTTTGATGGGTCATGTCAACAAGCTGACAGATAAAGCAGAAATGTTCTTCATTTATATATTCAGAATTCTACCAAGCAAGAACACGTATTAATTTCGTCAAATGCTCAACAACAGTGGTGCAGCTGTCATACCAGTGTGTTTATTTCCAAGTGATGTAACTTGGGTTGCAGGTGCAGCTTCTGCACTTTATAGACAATAAACTGTTTACTAATCACAGATTTAACTGATCAACCTGCTCTAACATGACTAGCTGTGTTCTGATTTTACCAGTGGTTGTCAAAAACATTAAGTCTTTATTGTTGGTGTGAAAAGTCTACTTTTGTTGTTCTTGTTTAAACATGACTGTAAATTTCCACTGTTCAATGCACAGATGATATGTAAGGACAGTTCAACACCATAGCAAGTAAGAAAGGATGGAACGGCTTGGATAACAACCATTGTACAAATTTCAGCTTTTCATTTTAGCTCAGAGCTAAATTTCTTTCTGTTGAACTGGAGTTCTGAGTTCAGTTCAAGGTCAACATTTCCTAGTTGGCCAATCCAGATATTCTACGTGAATCAGCTGTACAGCAATGTGAAGTGCACTTAACGAAAATAGCAAAGTACTCTGCAGGGCTCAAACACAGTAAAAGTAGGTTCCATATGAATTTGTGAGAGAGGGTTTGGGGATAATATTTTTTGCATGTGTTGTTTTTTGTTTTTTTTTACAATGCTGTGACTTTTCTGTTGATCTTTTACCAGGTGAATTCTGTGGGGAAGAGACAGGTGACCCCCGAGGTGACTGGCAGTAGCTGGGGTGAAGTAAGGCATGAGGAGGCACATAGGACATCACTTCTTCTTCAAAGAGACTGCAGATGGAAGGGTGGAGTGAGGATGAAGGGACATAAAAAAAGAAAGCAATTCACTAAATGCAATTACTTCAGTAAAGCAGCGAGAAAATGAAAAAAAAAGAGGTAATAACAAGAAGGGGATACACAGCTAGTCCAGTTAGAAAAAGGAAAGCCAAGAAAAAAACAAAATAAGAATGGAATAATAGAATAGAATAGAATAGAATAGCTTTTTATTGTCACTGTTACAAGAACAGTGAAAGGCAGTTTGGCATCTCTCCATGTGTGTGAAGTACACAATAGCGTAAGTATTTACACAATAACAGACAAATTTACATTTACACAAGAAAGATATGTACAAGTTATACACACACCTGCAAACATACACGCACATACATACATATATGTATATATACATATTTGCATCCGTACATGCATACACACACATATTTCCACATACACGCTTACATCTATATACATACACATACATGCCATCTAACTAGCAGGTGCATTGAGAGGTGCAGTGTGATCAGTGAATAAGACAGAGGAGGTAAAGCAGAAATATGTCACCTTAGCAACATGACAAGGTCAGCAGCTCCTGACAGCCTGGCCAATCCTGACACTCCATCTGTGCGGATCAGCTGCACTTTCTCCCTGTTGTCACAGCAACATTACAATGGCAATGCTATTCATTAATGTATCCCATGCATGTATTTCACTTTTACTTTGGCTACTTAAGGGGCGACAGTAGCTCTGGACTGGAGCAGACAAGATCCCAGTCTGCTCCAGTCTCTGTACTAACCCCATGCTCTCCAATGCAACCACTGGAGTATGAATGTGTGTGTTAGACAGAAAGCACTCAGAAAATAGTCCTGCATGAGGCTAGTGTAAAGCGCTTTGAGTGCTCAGAGAGAGTAGAGTAAGCGCTACATAAGAGCCAGTCCATATTGTTTGTGTGTTGTGACTGCTTCTTGCAGACAAAAGCAGTTTCTGCAACAAAATCTTTCTACTGGAAAGTCTTGGTTTGCAGTTGCAGTGTGGTCTCCAGAAAATTGCAATTTTTATTTTCAAGTGTTTGCAAAGACAGATTTATCATAGTCAGGACATTCTGCATTGATCTTTTCACATTTACAGGCATATTTGAAGGTTATGATCAGATTTTAGGGCTAGTGTTTTCAGCTTGTATCAATTTATAGTTTAAATATTAATTTAACAATAATCTTTAATATTAATTTCTAATATGTTTTTATAAATGTTTCATCATTTTATTATTGATTTTTTATGTCCCTTTTCATTTTTTGACACTTGCTGTTTGTGCATTTCTTTTGTCTGTGTGTCTTTGATTATTATGTTGTAAAATTTCAAAAATTAATGAAAAACAATGTTGCAATGCAATTAGCAGTAGCACAATGAACTTTGCTTCTTTCTTTAATGATTTTCTCTTCTGACAACTAAGTTTTCTTGCAATAATTAAATGTTTCTAAATATGATACCACTGTTAAATAGGAATAAGGCACAGCAATATTTTTCATCTTGTCTAAGGTCTCTAATATATGAAGTTGATTCTTGTATACAATTTTTTTCCTGCAATATTAGTTTGTTTCCTGCAAGCTGAATTGTGTTCCTCATCAAAGCTATTTAAAACATGTTTAAGTTCTAACTGGGCTCTTCATAAAGTTCAGCTCAAAAGTAATATTTAAGTAAAAATCTGTCAAGATCACCACCCCTTTTAGGAAGTGAATCTCTATATCTTGAAACAGAAAACAAATTATGCCCAATTGGACTGAAATCCAAGATCTACCAACTTGGATTTTTATTCTTTTTGTCATTTGAGATCCATGGAACAATTATAAGGCCTATGTGGAGGGAGAGGGAGTTTTTTTCTGAAAACTCTTGCTCGACTTAAAACCATGGGAACAGAAGACAGGTCTGAGGGTTAAGGCGGTGGAGATGTGGATCAGAGGGAATGGATAGTGAAGAAGATTTCAAATAATGTTTATGTACCAGACATTTAATCTAGAAAAGCTATTTTTCCTCCCATATTTGTGCGGCAGTAAAGCTATGCATCAATGACACATAGTGGTGTTGTAAGTTTGTGGAGTCCTGGCATGAGAAATGCCTTTTGAATATATTTCAAGCATGAAAAATAGCACTCTTAAACTTTTACAACCTGGGGTTCGTGCTTGAAAATGACATGCCCAAAATTAATTGATTATTTCTCTGCAATTACAAACTCTGTGTAACCATCTTGGTATCAAACTAAAGCCAACACTTGCAAGACTTAAGGGGCCATTAGGTGTAAGTATCACAGCAGATGCCATTGTATCAAAGTAACTGAGAACAAAGAAAAAATCTAGTCACCAGATTAAGGAAAGCATTATATAAACGTTAAGCTATGCATTTCTGTATGTATGTACCTGAGTGCATGGTTCCGGTTAAAGTCAGGCTGCCTCTCCTGCAAAATCTCAAAGATGTTTGGTTGTCGTAGAAATGCCACAATCTTCTCATTGTAAGCTAGAAAAAAGTGAACAGAAAATTTTTGTCAAATGTATTCATCTCTTCATCTCAGATTCTTGTGTGTGCGTGCGTGTGCGCGTGCTTGTGCATGCACTAACCCACTGGTATTAAGTCTTGGCATGGCCCTCTGTTGGCAGATGTGAAGGTGCTGGAAGGTCGTGGAAGAACAGGTGGGCTAACATGACGAGGGTCCTCAGCCATCTATAAAAACAGGATGTCAATAAACATGCTGCCCTTCTTGTTTGACAACACAGGTTTACATGATATGTAAGTGGAGGAAGAAAACATGTAACTGCGTATTCCTGTTATGATTAGAGGACCAATTTAAGTAGCTGTTTTAAAACAACTGTACTTTCTGTTGTCCACGATCATTACGTGTCCCTTACCAGTCGCCGAGTGGTAACCTCTCCAGCACTGTGGCTGCGCTGGCGAGTCAGGTGCTGGCGGTGAGCAAGGAGGCTCAGCGGCCGAGAGCTTTGGAGAGGCAGCCGAGGGTCAATGAACGTAGTGGCACGGCAGTTATGGTCTACAAAGAAAGGCTAGATGGGTGTGCACACAGACACACATACAAGCTGTCAAGTGTTAATCATTTTTAATTTGATTACAATTTTTAAAAAGTAAGAAATACTTGACAGAATAAGTGTAGAACAGTTACATACTATTTTTGAGGATCTGAATACAGTCTGAATACAGTTAAACTGTATTCAGATCCTCAAAAATTCATGAAATGTAGACATTGGGGCACTGATTGATTACAGTGTCAGCCCTACCTTGCCGGTGTGGTCGTGCTTCATCTCCCAACCCCTGGGCAGCTCCAGCTGTTTGTTAGCAAACATGTTGAGGAAGGCCACCAGGTCCCTGTTGTGCTGATAGCGCTCAAAGTGATGAGCATCCCGACGAACCTTACTGATCATATGTTTCAGACATGTGTTGGTGGTGAACATGTGGTAGGCACTCTAGAGCCATGAAAGAGATTCCAGTAGACAGGAAGGAGATTTAGCACAGAGAAAACACATCAAGAAAAGAGTAAGTTTTAAGTGCCTTGTGTTATACTATGTAGTCACTATCATATGCACACATTTCAGGGGGAAAGCAAAGCGCATTGCTGTTGTGCTTACTACTCACAACCATTACACAATATAGGCGTTGTTTTGTATAAGCTGAAGTTTATTCGGGCACTCTATTATTTGTAACCGTCCCATGGATTTGGGTCTTTTGCATGTTACGAAAATATACAGTATAAAGCAGCAGTGGCTCAATAGTGTAAGTAAGGGACTATATCATTGCAGTTACTACAGTATGTGTGAGGCTTTTCTAATGCTGTTAATAACCGAGTAAATACCTTCAATATGCACCATCAAGTATTTCAAAAGATTACAATTTATTTTATCTATCATATACATACAACATTAAATATTTTGTCCATTTTATTTGTATGGCAGTATCAGTCAGTCTGTCAGTAAGTCTCAAGTTTGGTCAAATTAAATATGAGACTTTCAGACATCTTTTTCCAACTAAGAAGGCTTGAGGCCATGTTGCCCTCAGGACTACCTATTTTTTTCATATGGTTTAGAAATACCTAGGAGGCAGCAAGAGAGAAGGAACTCAAGAATGTGAAGTTGAGAGTACAGACTTTAAATGACTGGTAAAGGGAGAGAGCTTGCTGATATATGATGGAAAGAAAGAAGGTCACTATATTTTGTGTGCAAGAGACAATATATCTTGGAAGAATGCAAGGCAAGCAGCATTAGAGGTGGATTCAAGAGGGTCTAATGCTAGAGGCTTCGCATGATGAACTGTTTCTTTTTCACACACTATGTGTTTATACACTGCATTTAATCATTAGTTATTATTAACCTCCGATTCTCTTCCACAGAATGTCTTTGTCCTTTCTTCCCTCACTCCCAACTGGTTGCAACAGATGTCCAGCCCCTCCCTGACACTAGTTCTGCCGCAGGTTTCTTCCTATTAAAAGGGAGTTTCTTTCTCACTCTCACCAAAACACTTCCTCAAAGGGGATCATATGATATTTGAGTTATCTATGTTTTCTTTGTATTATTGTAGGTTCTTTGCCTTACAATATAAAAATATATAAATGAAATTGAATTGAATTGAACAAATATAAGCAAACTCACAAACTCTTTGTGTGTAGTTTATTGCATATTGCATCTGCTAGGAACAGCTGCTGTATTTCACAGGGAGAAAAAAGAATGCAAGTTAACTTCACTTAGAAATTACAATGTATGAAGACAGGATAGGAGAGGATGAAGAGGTAAGGAGTGCTCAGTGGCATTTGATAAACTGCAAATTTAAGGCTTACATGTAATGTCATCATTTTAATTAGCTATTCGTTCTGTATATGTTGCTTTGATAAATTATGTATTTTCCAGAGGTGGGACCAAGTCATTGTTTTGCAAGTCTCAAGTAAGTCCCAAGTCTTTATCCTCAAGTCACAAGTCAAGTCTCAAGTAAAGTCAAGCAAGTCAGAGTCAAGTCGCAAGTCAAGACAGACAACTTTCAAGTCAAGTCCCAAGTCCGAAACTTTGAATTTCAAGTCCTTTCAAGTCTTTTTTTTAACCCTCTGGGGTCCTGGGTATAATTGGCCGTTCTTGACTACTTTTGATTTTACTTCTATATTTCACTTTTAAAATATGTTTTTCTTGCCTTGTTTGGTATCATTATTTACAGCACAACCTCAAATATCTGAAATTTGAGTTATTTTTTTCATTTTGGTATACTATATTAGCACAGTTGATCTAAATTCAGACAAAAAATTCAGAATCCGAGTAGAAAAAAGTTATATTTTTTTACATGTTTAACGAATCATTTTCATAACTTGAAATGCAAATAGAAATTGTACATTTCTAAAAATTATGCACAAGTTTTGCAAACAACAAAGTTATATGGTACTATTTACCTAAAAATGCAGCCAAGGCCTCAGGCGTTTTTTATATAACCATTTAAATCTATTTACAGAACAATCAGGTGTGCTGCATCAAATAAGAAGGCACACAAATTATTTGTGCCAGTCCAAAAACTGTAGTTTGTGTTCAGTATAAGACAGAGGAGAACACCACAGGCCTAAACCCTGCAGGTCTGACAACTGGAGGTGCAACAGTCCAGTTTTCTATGTGGAGACAGCGTTTACACTGGGATCTGCCTTTGACAGCTTTTTTAGATCAAATATGAAATTCAGCAGTCTAACCGACACACAATACAAAACAATAACTACACAACAAACTAACTACAGCCTCCAAACACGCTAAACGTCACTAATGTCTCACATATGAAAACTCTCTCTCTCTCTTTCTTTCGCTCGCCCGCTTTCCGTCGCGGGTGTCACTCCTAAAAACTTCCCCTTCTCCCTAAACAACCAAATGTCACATGTTGCCTTATCATTTTTTTGATTGGCTGACATGGTAAACTCTAACACCAATTGACTATGTGCACGTTAGCATATGCTACTTCCGGTGCAAAAACTCCTGTGTGGAGCTTTGTTTCCGGTGTCCTATTCGCGCCTTGTTTACGGTCCAAAACAAGTTAAGCAAATGAATGAATCAAGCAGCGATTTACATTTCTATAGATGTCTTGGGCATTTACGAAATATATCCGTAAATGATGTTCATCGACTTGTCGATATTTTTCCCCCACGCCTCAGAGCAAAAGAGAAAAGGGATTCAAATGTTATATTTCTCAGCTGTCCCTGTTTATTGCGGGTGTTATGTTCTAAAAATAACCAGCGATAGGTGAAATCAAGTAGCCAATTTTATTTTTTGATGCGTGGACATCGTGGACATCCAGTACTGCACTTCAGAGTCACACTGCTAGCAATCGATGCAGCGATTCTGTACTGTACAGGAGAGACGTCACGGAGGAGATCGTCTGCAGCGATCAGCTGCACACAATGTGACGTAAAAATAAGCATGAAAACTTGCACTAAAAAATCCGCAAAACAGCGAGGTGAAAGGTGAACTGCGTTATAGCGAGGGACCACTGTAATTTTGAATGTAAGTCACAATATACCCTTCATACATACTAATGTATAGAAACCCTCACGAGCCATCGTTCATTTTTTGTGTGGCTTTTTTCACAGTTTGTTAACATGCTGTGTAGGTGTGGACATAACGGGAAACATCTGTGACTGTTGTTCACCTGTAGTTTGAATGCTGAACATTTGCCTGTTTAAAGAATAAGACCAGTCACTATACAGAGATGTGCTTCTGAATGTGGACGATGTGTCTTATGCTGCAGTGATGCAGTTCTGCTTGTGTTGAGTGATGCAAACAACCGATCGATCTAAACTCTTTAAACGTCAATCACGTGGTTACCGGCTACCGGCGAAAATAATGGAGGAAATCGGGACGGTAAGCCAATTTCTGTCTTAGCGCATTTGCGCCGCTGTGTGTTTTTGTGGTCTTCTTTTGCGGCTAATTCAGTGAATTTTGGTCTGATCGTGGTGAAACTTGGTGTGTGGAGTCAGTGATAGCTCTGGGAGCTAACCAGCTTATCTTTAACCGGTTACTTACATGAAGTCTGAAGAATTTCTGGTTCGGTTTTATTTGTTTAGCGGACTTCTGCGCATTTACGTAACTGCTCGTTTAATCGCGGCTTATTTTCGGTGTGTTTGGTGGTTGTAGAAATGGTTTATATGACATTTTAGCTGAGATTCTGAGGTTTCTGTGGATACTACACATGTCTTGACTTATATTTCTCAACCCGCGTTATAACCGATTAAACGTGATCTCCTCCTTTTTGCCCCCGGTATCAGGGGCGTGGGGCGTAAGTGGTTAAACGTCAAAATCTATCATTAGATTTTTTTGTGACACAACAGTGGTGAGTGTTCCCACCTTCTGCTCTTTGGAACTTAACGCAATCTTTCCGTTTTCGAGTTTTGGACATGATTTTGGAGTATATCTTCGCAGTAGCGATTTACCGCAAAGTAAAGCTACCGGAAATGTACAACCCCACATCCGGCCTCAAACCAGGAAGTTAGCATTTTCTCGTGCACATAGTCAAGAGGGAAGGGGTGTTTTTTCTTTTTCTTTTTTCACTCGCAAGTGGAGAGCGTATGCTAGGCTGTCTGTAGAAAACGCCGTTTTTGTCTAGCATCCCTGTTGGGAATAACCTTTGCAAATAAACAACAGCTAATAATATAAGATCAAAGTATTTTATTTGATGTATTGACATAAATGACAGAAGAAAAAGGCCATGTATAGCAGGACTACTCAATTACACACTAAGGTACTAAGGTGGGCCAGATTTTCTAACCAAAAAAAAATTTTTTCCCTGGCTCAGACATGCAAAAGTTAAACACGACCATACACTAATTGCAAATTAAACACAGTGATTTTGAATTGTGATGTGATGGTAAAATAAATATTTGTCAGTCTAAACTGGGTTAAATCTACGGGGTTAATGATGGGGAGGAGACAGAGAGAGACTGAGTACAGCTACAGAACCCACTTTCTGAAACGGACCCTGCTCACCATTCACCGACAATTCTGAGCTAACAAGTTGCATGTTATTCTTGGATGCGCTTGCAGGACCGGATTTAAAATAGCATGACAAACATATCATACCTGTTAAAGCCAAACAGTATCATCTACGTAGCCCGAAGAACATTTGCTAATAAGATGAAGTTAGCTAAGTCAGCTGTCTCATCGTAGCAAAAAAAAAAAAACAAAAGCACCACCTACCGTTCTTTATGCAACTTCAAATGTCGGACAAAGTTGGAAGTTGTTCCATCTCCGTCTGTGATTCTCTTCTTGCATGTTTTGCATATTGCATTTCGTTTTTTGTTGACTACTTCGTAGTTTATGTACCCGAAAGAAATTACTCTTGGAAGCATTTTTGGCTCGAGCGTTTTTGTTCTTGTTTTTTTCAAATCTGGTTAATTTGATTGGCTGTGCTACAGCCCACGCTCACATACATACGGAGTGTGGTAAGAATGAATGAATGAATAAAGTGAATTAATGGTCCGCACTTTTTATATAATATGTATGTTAAATTTTAGATTTGGGTAAAATATCAAGTCTTTTCAAGTAAACAGGTTCAAGTCCAATTCAAGTCCCAAGTCACTGGTGTAAAAGTCCAAGTCAAGTCACAAGTCTTACAACCTTTTTTCAAGTCAAGTCTAAAGTCATAAAATTAATGACTCGAGTCTGACTCGAGTCCAAGTCATGTGACTCGAGTCCACACCTCTGGTATTTTCATATAGTAAAATGTTCTGCAAAACAAACTAAGGTATTGTAACTTTGTGTTAATCAAATGATGATGAAAATACTCTGTAGTTCTGTTAAGAAGAATAAACAGGTTACATTGTCGTATTATGGTGAGTTTGAAGTTCTGTGTTGAACCGGTTTACAGTGGTTGAGGCGTTCATGGCCAGTGTCAGATCAAGTTTTGCAGATATTAGTTTGTATTAAGTTGGTGATACTTACTCCCTAAATTCAGTATTCATACTACCTGTACACTGTCCAGTATTCAATTCAATTCAATTCAATTCAATTCAATTTTATTTATATAGCGCCAAATCACAACAAAAGTCGCCTCAAGGCGCTTTATATTGTACAGTAGATAGCACAATAATAAATACAGAGAAAAACCCAACAATCATATGACCCCCTATGAGCAAGCACTTTGGCGACAGTGGGAAGGAAAAACTCCCTTTTAACAGGAAGAAACCTCTGACAGAACCAGGCTCAGGGAGGGGCGGGGCCATCTGCTGCGACCGGTTGGGGTGAAAGAAGGAAAACAGGATAAAGACATGCTGTGGAAGAGAGACAGAAATTAATAATAGATATGATTCGATGCAGAGAGGTCTATTAACACATAGTGAGTGAGAAAGGTGACTGGAAAGGAAAAACTCAATGCATCATGGGAATCCCCGGCAGCCTACGTCTATTGCAGCATAACTAAGGGAGGATTCAGGGTCACCTGGTCCAGCCCTAACTATATGCTTTAGCAAAAAGGAAAGTTTTAAGCCTAATCTTGAAAGTAGAGATAGTGTCTGTCTCCCGAATCCAAACTGGAAGCTGGTTCCACAGAAGAGGGGCCTGAAAACTGAAGGCTCTGCCTCCCATTCTACTTTTAAATACTCTAGGGACAGCAAGTAGGCCTGCAGAGCGAGAGCGAAGTGCTCTAATAGGGTGATATGGCACTACAAGGTCATTAAGATAAGATGGGGCCTGATTATTTAAGACCTTGTGTCATGATCCTGAGTCTGTGACTCAGTGATTTTGTGTTTGGGGTATTTATTGTTATTATTTGTGGGCTGTTTTGGGATGGTTTGTGTTTTGGGATTTTTAGATACTGGGTTTCTGGGTTTGTGCTCCCTCTGTTGGTCCCTGGTGTTAGTGTTCCCCTGTCTCGTCAGGTTAATCAGGTCCAGCTGTGTCTCCCACCTGTATGTGATTGCCCAGTGTCCCTCTGTGTATTTATAGTGTGTGTTTCCCTCAGTTCCTCGTCGCGTCGTCTGTGTTCATTCCCTATGTTTCTCTACGTCTCCCTGTTCTGCTGTCCTCATCTGCCATCTCTGAGTTTCTCCCGCTGACCTTATGTTCCAGATTTGTTTGTTAGTTTCACCCAGTTTAGGTTTATGTTCAGTCCTGCCCTCACTTCTGTTATCTTTACTGTAAATAAACCTCCACTCGCATCTCCATCACCGTCTGCATCTTGGGTCCTCATTTATTCATCACACGACTGCTGCCCCAGTCGTGACACCTTGTATGTGAGGAGCAGGATTTTGAATTCAATTCTGGATTTAACAGGAAGCCAATGAAGGGAAGCCAAAACAGGAGAAATCTGCTCTCTCTTCCTAGTCCCTGTCAGGACTCTTGCTGCAGCATTTTGGATTAGCTGAAGGCTTTTCAGCAGGTTTTTAGGACATCCTGATAATAATGAATTACAGTAGTCCAGCCTGGAAGTAATAAATGCATGAACTAGTTTTTCAGCATCACTCTGAGACAGGATATTTCTAATTTTAGAGATGTTGCGCAAATGGAAGAAAGCAGTCTTACATATTTGTTTAATATGTGTGTTGAAGGACATGTCCTGGTCAAAAATGACTCCAAGGTTCCTCACAGCATTACTGGAGGCCAAGGTAATGCCATCCAGAGTAAGAATCTGGTTAGATACCATATTTCTAAGATTTTCAGGGCCGAGTACAATAACCTCAGTTTGATCTGAATTAAGAAGCAGAAAGTTAGCGGCCATCCAGGTCTTTATGTCTTTAAGACATTCCTGCAGTTTAACTAATTGGTGTGTGTTACCTGGCTTCATGGATAGATAGAGCTGCGTGTCATCTGCATAGCAGTGAAAATTTATGCTATGTCTTCTAATGATGCTGCCTAGGGGAAGCATGTATAATGTAAATAGAATTGGTCCTAGCACTGAACCCTGTGGAACACCATAATTGACCTTAGTGGGTGAAGAGGACTCTCCATTTACTTGAACAAATTGGAGTCTATTAGATAGATATGATACAAACCACTGCAGTGCAGTACCTGTAATACCTACAGCATGTTCTAATCGCTCTAATAGGATATTATGGTCAACAGTATCGAACGCAGCACTGAGGTCTAGCAGGACAAGCACAGAGATGAGTCCACTGTCAGAGGTCATAAGAAGATCATTTGTAACCTTCACTAAAGCTGTTTCTGTGCTGTGATGAGCTCTGAAACCTGACTGAAACTCTTCAGATAAGCCATTCCTCTGCAGATGATCTGTTAGCTGTTTGACAATTACTCTTTCAAGGATTTTTGATATGAAAGGAAGGTTGGAGATTGGCCTATAATTAGCTAAGACAGCTGGGTCTAGAGATGCTTTTTAAGTAAAGGTTTAACTACAGCCAGCTTGAAGGCCTGTGGTACATAGCCGATTATTAGAGATAGGTTGATCATATTTAAGATTGAAGAATTAATTAATGGCAGGACTTCTTTGAGCAGTTTTGTAGGAATGGGGTCTAAAAGACACGTTGATGGTTTGGAGGAAGTAATTATTGAAGTTAACTCAGAAAGATCAATTGAAGAAAAAGAGTCTAACTTAACATCAATGGTACTAAAAGTAGCTGTAGATAATATTACATCTGTGGGATGATTATTGGTAATTTTTTCTCTAATGATAAAAATTTTATTTGTGAAGAAGTTCATGAAGTCATTACTAGTTAACGTTAAAGGGATTGTTGGCTCAGTAGAGCTCTGACTTTTTGTCAGCCTGGCTACAGTGCTGAAGAGAAACCTGGGGTTGTTCTTATTTTCTTCAATCAGTGACGAATAGTAAGATGTTCTGGCTTTGCGGAGGGCTTTCTTATAAAGCAGCAAACTATTTCTCCAGGCTAAATGATGATCCTCTAAATTTGTGACACGCCATTTCCTCTCCAGCTTACAAGTTATCTGCTTTAGGCTACGTGTTTGAGAATTATACCACGGAGTCAGGTACTTCTGATTTGAGACCTTAGTTTTCACAGGAGCTACAGTATCCAGAGTCGTACGTAGTGAGGAGGTAAAATTATTAACAAGATAATCGACCTCTGTTGGAGTAGCGTTCAGATAGCTGCTCTGCTCTATGTTGGTACAGAGCATTGAAGATGATAACAGTGGGTGGATTATATTCTTAAACTTAGTTACAGCACTTTCAGAAAGACATCTGCTTTGATAAAGTCTACTCTCCACTGCTGTGTAATCAATTATTGTAAATGTAAATGTTATCAGGAAATAATCAGACAGCAGAGGGTTTTCAGGAAACACTGTTTGTCTGATTCAACAACAACAACAACAATAATAATAATAATAACAATAATAATAATAATAATTTATTTGAGAGTGTTGATGCGGAAGTATAAAAAAAGGTCATAGTTGCGCCATGTCTCTGTGGATCTAGAGAAAGCATATGCTAGGGTGCCAATAGAGGAACTGTCGAGGTAATTGAAAGAGGATTTCACGATCCTGGGTCTTTTGACCCAGCGTTTTGAGTTTTAGTTTATTTTGATGTTTATGGTTTATGTTTAAGTTCATTGGGTTTTCTAAGTTAATTTGTTTATTAGTTTGCCCTTATATTTTCAATCCCTGTGTTAAGTCTCCCTTGTCCTTTATGTGTTTCATGTCTGCATGTCTTTTGTTGTCAAGTTCATGTTCTCACGTCTGCGTTTCATTATGTTACCTATTTTATTTTGAAGAGGCTCTGTGGTCCTGTGTTCTGTGTTTAGCTTTACGTTTTCCCTGTGACATCGTTATGCTCATTTGTTTCAGCTGTCTCCCCATGTGTTTCTGCTTCCCTCATTATCCTCCTGTGTGTATTAAGTCTGTGTGTTTTCAGTCATTCCTTGTCAGGTCGTCTGCTTTGTTCACGTCATGCATCCAGTTTTTTTTCCATGTCTCCATGCCAGGTCCCACGTGCAAGGTTTCTTCATGCTTTAATCTTAGTTCACCCAGTTTAGTTTATTGTTTATCTCCAAAAGTTGAATCTGTTCATCTGGACGTAGCGTTTTGTGGGAGAAACGTTTCGTCACTCATCCAAGTGACTTCTTCAGTCTCAGCTGACTGCAGGTTTCCCCAAACCTGCAGTCCAGTGGACACTCTTTCAATGATGAGGATGTACACATCCTGGACAGGGAAGAACACTGGTTTGAGTCAAGGAGGCCATTTACGTGAAAAGGGAAAGACCATCTCTGAATCGAGGAGGGGGCCTAAGGGTACATCTTTCGCCATCTTACAATGCTGTGATTGCAGCCATTCCCCAACTCTCTGTGAATGGTACTCATGGCCATTGATCAGTGTTCTTTGATCAGTGGGTTTTGGTCAGTGATTGTTGATCAATGGTCATGGGAATTTGCATAATTATGATTAAGGAACTGACCTCACAGCCCATTGTTCCTTCAGTGGGCTGGTTTCAGTCATTATGCAAATGTACTATTTATAAGGTTTGGGGAAACCTGCAGTCAGCTGAGACTGAAGAAGTCACTTGGATGAGTGACGAAACGTTTCTCCCACAAAACGCTACGTCCAGATGAACAGATTCAACTTTTGGAGATTT
This sequence comes from Oreochromis niloticus, assembly GCF_001858045.2. Taxonomy (NCBI): domain Eukaryota; kingdom Metazoa; phylum Chordata; class Actinopteri; order Cichliformes; family Cichlidae; genus Oreochromis; species Oreochromis niloticus. Next base: position 2,433,257 of record NC_031986.2, read on the forward strand.
ACTTTCCTGGATGATTGAGAATGCATCAAGAAGTTTATTGTTTAGTTTCACCTTTGCCTTGTTTTTTGTACTTCTTTGCCAGCCTTAATAAACGGCTCATTTTTTGTTATTCCACATCATGTTTCACATTCTGTTTTGGTCTGCATTTGAGTCCTTTTTCACAATACATACAGTCTGCCTCAGCCAGACTGTGACAGAGGAATTGGAAGTCAGGAGTGGCAGAGAGTATGAGGATAGTAGTGAGGTGTGGAGTAAGAGTGACTTGTTTAGGGGGGGTTTGGGGGTGGGATTACATCAGGTATTCGCTTTGAGCCCCTTAACTATCTGTGGTTAGAATCATAACCTATGGCAAGCCAAAAGCTGATCCTATTCTTTTGCTTTTATTAAAAATGTTTTTTGAATTTCTGCCAATGAGGAAACAAGGAAAACACTCTTCTAACTGACACAGATCACAATCTATTTTTTTTAAAAACAAACTACATTTTCTTTTCTTTTTTTCAAAATATAAGAGTAGAGTAAGGTTAGTTATCATCTTTGATGACCTCAAAGGGTTAATAAGTGTGTTGTTTAAAATCCCTTTCTTGAAACAAATAGAATGTGGTCTGTTATGAAAAGAGAGACACATGAATGGAAGTAAAAGAATAATACGTAAGTAAAAAGTGTCCATACAGGGTTGGAATGCAGCACAGTGAAGAATTCAGGGCTGGTGAGGAACTTGGCGCTAGGGGACTGAAGCAGCAGGGTTAGGCGAGACCTGGGACTGGACTGTGGCAAATTGCTGTCCCTACGTAGCTCTGCAAAATATACCAGAATCGTCAAAATAAAAAAAAGAAAATCACAGGGGAAGAACATGGATCAGGATTTTGTGCCGTGTAGAAGGGGCTACCTGGGAATGAGGGCTGCATATCAGTCTCATCAGCTGAGAGCTCATTGGGTAGCTGCTCTTCTGGTCTACTGTCGTTGGTCATTGTCCTACGTATACTTTGATACCTGCAAATTTATGTGTACAGTAACAATTAATGATAATGTTACTAAAAACAAAAAAATGGGTAGTGGCAAATTCATCTCCATTTTTAACTGAAACTTTGGATGAAGATCTAGTTTGCAAATCTTCATGTATATATGTTTGTTTTCTGACCTGCGATTTAGCTGTTCCATCTGCTGTATGGAGTTAGACCTCTGAAGCGTTTGTGGGGCTGGGGGTGCGGTTGGACGTTGCCATGTTGTTGTTCTGTTCACGTGGTCCACATAAAAGATGCGACCATGGCTGTCTATGCGAGCCTCCCAATCTGGATCACACACAGTGCAACAGAAGAACACATATAGTAGTTGTTTTTCACGTAAGAATATAGAGGTTTCTAAACTAAGGTTTTATTAACAAAATGATACAGTAGATTATATATAATTATAATCATGTATGTGTATGTGTATATATATATATATATATATATATATATGTGTGTGTGTGTGTATATATACATAACTGAATGTCTGGCTTATGGGTTTATTACAAATTACAATGCCTGTCTAGCATTTAAAGATAGGGTTGCAAATTCCAATTCGGTAGCAAATTCCACATCTGAAAAATAGTAACACAAATTTGTCTCAACTTGTCTATTCATACATACATGTAATTGGAAAGGCCTATTACAGTATTTTCCGCACTATAAGGTGCACTTAAAATCCTTTAATTTTCTCAAAAATCAACAGTGAGCCTTATGTATGAATTCTGGTTGTGCTTACTGACCTCGAACCGATTTTATGTGGTACACGGCGCTCAAATATCTGTCAAAAAATGTTTTAGTGGACTTCTGGTGTGATGGTGGCAAAAGTAGCAGCATAAACAGGAGCTCCTGCATCGATAGCTAAAATAATCCGCAATTCAAGAATATAATCCATTAAAAGTGACTTTCCCCTCAAGAATAATGAGCGGAGATAAAAAAAAAAGAAGAAGGGACGAGCCCCAGGCCGAAGCTTAGAAACGCGACTTGAGAGGAAGACATACGAAACACGCTCCGAGCAGGAGGGCGAGAAGATGGCGGAGGAGGCCTCAACATCAGCGTTAGGCTCCCTCAGACAGGTGGTGAGTGAAGTAGTGGCGGAGGGCATGCAAGACCTTAAGGCAGAGATGAAGAAGGAGCTATCGCTCGTAAGAACAAGTTTGAAAGAGGACATGAAAGCCCAAATGAGCGAGTTAACACACGAGATAAACCAACAGGTTACCGCCGCCACAAGCAGGATTGAGGAGGTGGGGAAACATCTGGAAGAAATGGAAAGAAACATGGTAGGGAAGGAGAAATGGGACATTGGAGCGAGGGATGCCATTGTTCAGCTGCTGGATAAGCAGAGGCAGCTCCAAGAGAAGGATACGGATTTGGAGGGGCGCTCACACCGTAATAACATACGGATATATGGCATCCCTGAGAACATAGAAGGCACCTCTATGCTAAGGTATGTGGAAAGCATGATGATGTCGGAGTTGGGGGACGGTGTGGACTTGGGCAGCGAGAAGAACCTAGGGATAGAGAGAGCTCACCGGCCGCTGGGAGCGCAGCCGCCGCCGGGGGCGCCCCCCGATCAACGGTGGTGCGCTTCTTAAAGTTCAATATTAAAGAACAAATCCTACGCGCTGCATGGAAGAAGCCTGTATATATAAAGGAGAAGGGGATTTTCTTTGATCACGACTATGCCGAAAACATACAAATGAAGAGAAAAGAGTATGGCCCGGTTAAAAAAGTACTTAAAGAAAACGCCATCCGGTTCCAGACCCCGCTTGCCAAAACGCGGGTTCATTTTGACTCGGGAATGGTCCTATACAATAGCGCGGAGGAAGCTGCGGCGGATCTAAGAAGACGCGGATACACAGTGGGACCGGTGGCCACAAGAAAGCCCAAAGGCATTACGGCGGAGATGATCAGCAGTATGCTACCGACGAGCGTGGTTGGGCCGCGACGTGCCGGGAATACAGCTGATCTACGCGGGAGCGCACGGGAAAAGCTGAAGGTTTTCCAGCGCACGGAGGACGTCGGTATGGAGGAGTAACACCCACTGCCCCGCCCAGCCCGTTTCGCTGTTAAGATGAACATGGAACGACAGGTGCACCGGGCTGCTGATATAGGGGTATATGGTTGGATGGCCTCCTCCCCTGGCCGTGATGGAACTTGGGACGTCGATCCCCCTTTGATCATGGAGTGGTGAGGGTCCGATGCAGGTGACTCACATGTTTTTTGTTTTTGTTTTTTAGTTTCCCTTTTTCTTTTAAAATAGGAAACGAGAGGGGCCCCACACTGTGGCATTTCCCCCCAGACTGAGAGGAGAGAAAAAAACCTCTCTCATGGAAGACCTGGTTTGTTTGGTTAAGACAAGTTCTGTCTTTGTTCATGTGTGTTTATTATGTGTTCTGAGGGCTGGGAGTATTGCTACAGTATTGTTGGTGCAGGAAAATAAGTTGGAAATATATAGAATGTATGCGGTATTATAAGGTACTGTCTTTGAATGTAAATGGTATAAAGAATCCCATTAAGAGGAGTAAGATAGTTTCAAAGCTAAAAAGGGAATAAATTGATATTGCGTTTCTGCAAGAAATGCATCTATCAAAGGAGGAACACAAGAAGTGGAAGAGAATGGGGTTCAAAAATATTTATTATGCCTCACATAGATCTGGGAAAAAAAGAGGAGTGGCCATTCTGATACCGAACAAGCTTGGTTTTGAGTTTACGGGAGAACATAAAGATAAAGAGGGAAGATTTGTGTTGGTGAAAGGGAAAATGGAACAGGAAGATGTCACGCTGTGTAATATATATGCACCCCCTGGTAGTAGTACAGGGTTCTTTAAGGAGATATTCAGTCTTATTGCCGCAGAAAGTGTTGGAACATGTATATGTGCGGGAGATTTCAATTTACTTCTCCATCCAAAATGGGATACAACTAGCCGAGACCGGAGGGGAACTAAATTAGAGAAACAAGTAAAAACAATGTTATCTGAGTTGGGGCTTATAGATATATGGAGATATTTACACAAAAATGAACGCAAATTTACATTTTATTCAGCGAGACATGATATGCACTCGAGGATTGATTATTTTTTTACTTTTAGTAAAGATCTCCACAGAGTGAAGGATTGTATAATAGGACAGAGAGATTTATCTGATCATTCGGGACTAACTATGAAGATTGGGTTTAAAGCTAGCCCCAGAAACACCTTATGGAGGCTTAACACAGGTCTATTAAATAATGACTCGTTTAAAAGAGAAATGGGACAGGAGTTAAAAACATATTTAGAACTCAATGACAATGGAACAGTTAATGCTACAATTTTATGGGATGCGGCTAAGGCATACCTTAGGGGTAAAATTATTGCAAAATGTGCAGTCCTAAAGAAGGTGAGAGCAAAGAAGCTGTCAGATTTGCAGGAAAATTTGGGAAAATTGGAACAACTGCACGCCGTTACAAGGTGCCCCCAGGTATTGGAGCAGATGAGGCCGGTTAAACAGGAGATCCACAAAATTTTAAGTGAGGAAATTGAAAAGAAATTAAAATATAATAGACAATGGTGTTATGAGGCAGGACCCAAAGCTGCTAGGCTATTATCATGGAGACTCAGATGGCAACAACAGGAGAACACTATTCATAAAGTTCGAAATTTAAAAACAAATAAGATAACTAATAAAGTCGAAGAAATTCAGAGAGCATTTGAAGAATATTACACTGAGCTATACACACAACCGGATAAAGCAGATGAGCATAAGATTCAGAATTTCTTATCCAGCTTAGATCTACCATTTATAGGTAAGCAGCAGAATGAAAAACTCATCAGAGAAATATCAGCAGAAGAAATTAACATTGGGATCTCAAAACTCAAGACTTTCAAAGCTCCAGGATGTGATGGATTCCCACCAGAGTGGTATAGGCAGATGAGGGAACCCTTAATCCCACTATTAAAGGCCTCTTTCAATTACACTCTCAGTGGGGGGGCGCTCCCACCATCGTGGCGGGAGGCGTATCTCTCTGTCATACCAAAAGCAGGGAAGGATAAAACTGACCCCAGAGGTTATAGACCTATTAGCGTGTTAAATATAGACTATAAACTATTTGCCGCGATTTTGGCTAAGAGGTTAAGTACATTGATGCCCACGCTGATTGAGGAGGATCAAACAGGCTTCATTGGTAACAGACAAACACACGATAATATCAGAAGGGCCATTCATATTATTGACCAGATACTTAAAGGGAAAACTGGAACAGTTCTCATTGGGCTTGATGCAGAAAAGGCATACAATACGGTCGGGTGGGAATTTCTGTTTCATGTGTTAAAGAGATTTGGGCTATGTGACAGGTTTATTCAATGTATAAGAATGATTTATATGTCTCCAACAGCGAGGATCAAAGTTAACGGCAGCCTCTCAAATCGGATAATACTACAACGTGGCTGTAGGCAGGGCTGCCCATTGAGCCCGCTGCTCTTTAGCCTTTTCATTGAACCGTTGGCTCAATGCATCAGGGAAGAGACTCGATTGGAGGGTGTTACAACGGGGAACGTGGAAAATAAAATTTGCTTGTATGCAGACGACATGCTGGTAGCGCTAGGAAACCCGGAAGAGGGAATCCCTCTGCTTATGGAAATGCTGGAAGAATATGGCAGACTGTCTGGTTATAGACTAAACATTCAAAAAACTCAAATCTTGACATTCTTTTTTAACCCCTCAAGACAATTGGTAGCTAAATGTAGATTCGGATGGCATCAATCTCAAATGGAGTACTTGGGGATCCTGCTGACAAAAGACCTTGCATTGTTATATGAAGTTAATTATAATCGGGTGAACAAGAAGATATATGAAGATCTGGAGAGGTGGGGTCTGCTCCACCTCGATCTGGGCAGCAGAGTTAGAGCGATAAAGATAAATATCCTCCCAAAGCTGCTATATTTGTTTGCAGCACTTCCAGTGGAGGTTCCAGCAAAACAATTTAGGGAGTGGGATATGGATTGCTCAAGATTCATATGGGGAAATAAAAGGCCGAGAGTGAGATATGCAACATTGCAGCTGCCTGGTGAGTGGGGGGGCATGGCCCTACCGTGCTTTGAGGATTACTATCTGGCAGCCCAGATCAGACCTCTAGTGTGCTGGTGTAACTCTAAGTATGAGGCAAAATGGAAGGACATTGAGCTTTCCTTGATGGATTTCCCAATACAGTCTGTTCTGGGGTCTCTTGAGAGTTTGCCACAGGCGTATCAGATGCAAAATTTCTGTGTAAGTTTTTCCCTGAAAAAATGGGCAGATGTGATTAAAATTTTTGGTCTTAATAGGGAAATAGGGTTGCTGGGATGGCCAGCATATCTCCCACGCTTCCTTCCAGCATTGTTAGACCATAAATTTAGGGAGTGGTCCAGGCATGGAATCACTACAATCTGTATGATAGTTAAGCATGGGGAGGTGATAAATTTTGAGGACATGTGTCAGATTTACGAGATCAGCAGGGAAGATTTTTATCGTTACCTACAGGTTCGGAGCTTCTTCCAGAAGGAAGTTAGAATCCCTGATGCAGATGTTAGTGGGGTGATCCAAATATTTATGGATGCTTATGGTGAGAACATTATAAGAGGCACTATAGGCAAAGTGTATAGAAGTTTTATAGCTATGAAAAAGACCTCAACAAGATATGTCAGTCATCGATGGGAAAAAGAAGCAGGTATAACTATCTCAGAGGAAGATTGGTCGCAGATGTGGAAGAATGTGTTATCTACCACAAATTCTTTAACATGGCGAGATTTTGGATGGAAGAATTTAATTAGATTCTTCATCACACCAAAGCAGAAATCCAAAATAAGTGGTTCAGGCGCTTCATGCTGGAGGGAGTGCGGGGAGGTCGCTGCAGGTTGCTTCCATGTCTTCTGGTCATGCCCTAAACTGAAGACCTTTTGGGAGGAGATTAAACAACTGGTGTTGGATGTGCTGGAAGTAACACTGGACTTCTCCTTTAGTACCATGTACCTTGGGAATATCCCTGAGGATATAAATAAAAGAGACTCATACTTACTGAAAATAATTATGGTTGCATGCAAAAAGGCAATTACTAAATGTTGGTTACAGACAAGCCCCCCCACACGGAAGCTGGTCATAGACATTATTAACACAATTCATCATATGGAACTGATTACCTTCTCACTGCGGCTGCAGAAGGAGAAAGGAGAGAGACTTTGGGAAAGATGGGATCGTTATACGTCAAGAGACTAGAATCTGATACCTCTGTGATGCAGAGGGACAGCTGCAAATTTGTTTGAATGGAACATGCACCTGTGTAATATGTAATATATGAAAGTAAAACGAGGCGATGTGTATTTTGGACTATGTGAACATATGTGAATGTGTTGGTTTCCCTTGCCCTCTTTAGTTCTATATGTAAAATAAGATGAAAATCAATAAAGAGAAAGTATTTTAAAAAAATGTTTTAGTACGACTTTGGTAAGCTATGAAGCCGCACCGCTTGATGGATTGTCAGAGCATTACGGCTACCGTAATCAGGAGCCTCGCGGAATAATCTGGGTGCGCTTCAGGTCCCAAAGTCAAACGAACACTGCAGCATCACTGAGAGTTAAAAACTGTCTAAATTCTTTCATCTTTAATAAAATGATCAGCGTTGCTGCTTTACCAGGTGTAACAATTAAGTTTAACATCCAGGCATCCATGAAAATAGAATTTATTACATTTAACTGAGTTAGAAGTTAGCAGGAAGTTAGCTCGCTAGTTTCCACCTAAACATGATATAGCATGTTCTGACTGAGAGATTTCTGAAAAATTAAGACGTACAGCTCTGCTATCACTTCCAATATAAATGAAGACAGAAAACTAAACAGCAGTGACGTTTGTAGGGTTACTGAAGTTGGGCTAGCTGGTATATAATGATGTACTACGTGATCGCTAGCTACACAGCTATGTTAGCATAACATAAACACAGTGAAGCTGGAGGATGAACGCTAACTTTTTTCCACTCGTTAACGTGAGGGTTCCCGATGGTTAGGGATAAATCACAATGCAGGATGCTGTAAACGGACCAAACTTCAGTCAGGAGAACAACTGACATAATTCATCCACAATACAAGGTTAGTCATTAATATATTGCAATAACATGGGAATAGAGCAGCTGCGAGAGAATTCAACATTAATGAATCAATGGTACAGAAGTGGAGGAAGCAAGAAGAATGGGTTGAGTAAAGTTTGACTGATCTGACTGTTTTGTTTCGCTTCATGCACCTTATAATCCAGTGCGCCTTATGGTCCGAAAAATACGGTATCTGAATTCCTTATGACAGCTCCTGTGCTATATCTTAATAGTTCCTCATACTGCTTTATCCAGAAGACTTTTAAGAACCCTAGTACCGTATGCATAAACCCTGACTGCTATACACAACCTTCAAACTTGAAGGTATCTGATAAAGGAAATATGTGTATCCGGTTTCTGTATTGCTGTGTATCCTGTATTGTGTACTTTAATGTTATTTAAAACATATACAGACATATACACACACACACTCACCAGGGGGCAGTGGTTCATCTACTCTCTGGTAGCGACTGATGTCATGGCGAACAGATGGCAGGGAGTGAACAGACTGGTGGCCATTGACCTGTGTTGTGGCACCTGGATAAAAACACATAAACAAGCACATAAAAAATTAAAGCATCAAAATGAATATAAGAAATCCAAAAAAGTACATTTTTTATAGTCATGGTTCATAACAGCTCTGCTATTTAATATAATCCAATAACATCAAAAGGTTAAATAAACACAGTTGTTCCCTTTAAAGCCATTTTTTATTTGTTTTGAATTAAGTGCCATTACAGTCTTGATGCATGCTCAATCATCCAGGTAAGTAAATCTCCAAAGGTTGACTCTGTTCATCTGGACGTTTTCAGTGGGAGAAACATTTCATCACTCATCCAGGTGACTTCTTCAGTCTCAGCTGACTGCAGGTTTCCCCAATCTTATAAACAGGACATTTGCACTACAGTCTTTCATTAATACTTCCTGATCGCTCGGTTAGGATTTTTTAAACAAGGTTATTCATCTTGCGCTGGACTGGACCCCAAATGGCACAGCCATACCAGGCTTGGCACAGAGAAAAACCTATTGACACTTGAAGCACCCATCTGTAGGCAAAGAGCTGAAAGGGGGGTCGGGGGGTCACTGGTCACCAGTCTGCCCTCCTTTGTGTCTTTACAAATTTCCTGCGCATGAATCTCAGGATTTTGTTGAAATGTTTAATAAGCCTATCCATGCACTGCATGAAAAGTTTAATTTTTGTCAGTGAGCAACACTGTAAGCTGCTATGGAATTACGAGTTAATGACTCTATACAAAGATTTTGAGGCAATAGAAGAGAGCTTAGTGTGTAAATGAATAAATATCATGATAGTATGCAAGGGCCAACACAGACACACACACACACACACACACACAATTACACACACACAGAAACACAATTAAAGTAACACTGTGAAAACATCAGATCGCTACAAGAGAAAACATATTGGGTTCCGGTTGAGTGAACGCTGGCATGCCTGGCTGCTGCTGCTCACCGGTTACTGTTATTATTTTTATTATAATTTCTTCAGATGCTGACAACAATTTGAATCGAGTATCGAAGGCGCAACCCTGTTTTGACATGTTTCTGCAATATTTGCGGGTTTCTATTGCTTGCGCTGCAGCTGTCAGCTGTTTGTTCGGTCCTGAGAAGGGATATGTTACTGTTATTTTATCACTGCATTAGAATTATATAATAATAATATAATAATATAATAACTCTACTCCACTGCAATCGGGAAATATAAAATATTTAGGTATTAATGTTTCTCCCAAGCTTGCAGATCTAACTAAATTAAACCATATCCCACTTTTAAAGAAAGTAGAAGGTGATCTGGCTAGGTGGAAATGTCTACCCATATCACTCATGGGAAGGGTTGCCGCTATAAAAATGATGGTATTACCAAAAATAAATTATTTATTCTCAATGATCCCAACTAAACCGCCGCAAGATTGGTTCAGATCTCTAGATTCATATATGTCCAAATTCCTTTGGAAAAATAAGCCCCCACGTATAAGCTTAAAAACATTACAAAAGACCAAGGATAAAGGAGGATTAGAACTACCTAACTTTCAGCACTACTTCTTAGCCAACAGGCTTCAGTTTATCTCAGGATGGCAAAAACATACCCTCTTAGATGAACCTTGGCTAGATGTAGAACAAGCACTTTGCAATAATCTAGAGATTTCAAATCTACCATTTATTAGCTCAAACATCCAACGACATGAATGCTTCAAAAGCATCAACATCAGCTCTTCTCTGACAGCATGGTGGGAGTTTCTGAAGCTGACAGAGTCTTCATTAATCCCATGCAAACGTACACCTATCTGGAACAACCCTGACATATTACAAAACAATAATATGATAAACTTTTCAGATTGGAGTGGTAAAGGAATCAAATATTTAGAACATATACTAGAAGGAACAGAATTTATTTCATTTGACAGACTAGTTACACAATACGGGATCAGCAAGAAAAGATTTTTAGAATATCAGCAAATTAAATCCATAGTAAAAAAGAGATTTAAACCAGGTCAAGATGAACTACAAACACCACCAAGTGTGGTTCAATTTCTGACTCTTAAAACCCCCAAATTACTGTCCAAAATATACAGAATGCTTTCTAAAATAGATGAATCAATATCACTTCCTATTGCAAAATGGGAAGCGGATTTATCAGTTAACTTAGACCAAAACTTCTGGTCTCAGATTTGCTCAAAAACCTTTCATCTAATTAGAAATCCCAGTCTTCAATTAATTCAATACAAAATACTACATAGAGTGCACTATACAGGTCATCGGATGTTCAAGATGGGCTTTACATCTACCAACAACTGCTCACACTGCCAAACCAATTCACCGGACAATTATATCCACGCTCTTTGGTTCTGTCCACCAGTTCAGAAGTTTTGGCGTGAGATATGTGAAGACTTATCAAAGTGTCTGAAATGTAACATTCCAACTTCCCCTTTAGTGTGTTTGTTGGGCAGCTTAGATAATGTCACTACGGAAAAGAATATAGCCCATATGGTTTTCACTGCACTATGCATAGCCAAGAAAACAGTCCTCATGAACTGGAAAAATAAAAATAATCTTAATTTTAACCAATATAGAAATTATCTATTAGATTACATTAGTCTTGATACAGCCTCTGCCACCACATCAGATCAATTGCTCTGGGCTCCTTTGATCAGCTCCATCACCTAGTGGGGGTGGGGGGTCATAGTTTGGTCCCACCTTCACTGTTGTGATAGGTGTGGGGGTAGGGACAGGCTTAGGGCATCGGGGGTTCCCCAGGAGCATCTTCCTTGGGGGGCTCAACCCGGGGTAGCGGTCATGGCCAATTAAGGGCTCTGTTGGCTCTTGGGTGACGGTTTCCTCGTGGCTGCGTGCAGCGGGGCTAGGGAGGGTCTGTGCTGACGGACGTGGGTTACTGACCTGGTAGCCTGGCTGCCCCTGGGTGGGTCCGGGATGGGCGTGAGGTTCTGGGGGCGTTCCGTCTCTGGGCTGGGGCCCTGGCCGGGCCTCAGGGCCTGGGTCCTGGTTGGTGTGTTGCCGGGGTTGTGGGCGGGTGGGTGTATAGGGGCCCAGCCCTGGCGCAGGGTGCCGCCGGTGCATCGAGCCACCTGGGGGGCTCTTCAACTGGTGGGGGAGGTTGTCACATCTTGCAGGAGCTTTCCTCTCTTCAGGAACTCTCTCTGCAGGAGGGGGAGATACAGGAGAGGTGGAGGAAGCTCTCAGCCTGGGCGTCTATTGTCTTGTGTAGTCTGGAAGATGAGTGGATGATGGGGTGGGTGTAGTTTTCTCTGTGGTGGGGTCGGGTGGACTGTCCCGGGCTCTGTGGGGCTGGGCGGCGCTGCTGCACTGGGCCCCGGTCCGGATGGGCCTGGGCCCCCTTTCCCTGGCGGGTTGCAGAGTATGGGGGTGCCTACTGGGGTCAGCGGGGGAGCTGGCCCCAGGGAGGGGTCACTTGCCCCTCCCTTCCTTCCCTCCCCATCTCCAGCTGCCTCCCTCTTCTCGCTCCACCACAGTCACCCACACATGCAGGGCCTTGGGGTAGGGGTGTGTCACCAGGGTGCAGGGGAGGCATCCCCCCCCTCTGTCCCTTCTGGCTGCCTCTGCCTCAATTTTATCCCACAACTTAGACATTCACATTACTCACACTCTCATTACACATACATATAGGATCTTGGGGGTGGGCACGCCACACAGAATCCAAATTACCATCAGGGTGTACACCTCACCCCTGGCGTCGTTGCCCACCTCTCAATTTTAAATACACGTAGACATTGAGGGCTAGCAGGAGGGGCTATGCGCCTACCTGCTGCTCTGGCAGGTGGCTCCATGCCCTCCTGGGTTTTAAATGCACCTTAGAACACACATACATCAACACTACATATGAGCGGGTGGAGGGAGGTTTGGAGTCTTCACACACCCCCGTTCTCTGCGGCCTGCTGGAGCGGGGGGGCTAGGAGGAGGAGTTGGCCGTCCGACTGGGGTCTGGAATGTGGGGCCTCCCTGCTGCTGCGGAGTCGGGGCGGTCTGCTTCTCCCCACCGCAGGGAAAAGGGTAACACCACCTGGGTCTGGGTGCAGTTTCCCCCTCCAGGGGCAAGGGTACCCGGACCCGGTTCTTAGAGTACGCTTGGGGAGAGTGATTGTGTGTACAGCGTCTCTTTATGTCTGCCTCCGCGTTGGTTGAGTGTGGAATAATTGCCTATGAGAGCATGAGGGTGGGAATGGATGTTTGTATCTGTGTGTGCCTGTATGTCTGTGTCTATATGTCAGGTTGGGTATCAGACGCCACCTCTCTGGGGACATCTCAGGCCCTCCAAGGTTTGGAGGCCTATCTCCCCCACCACTTCCCCTGCCGGTGGTGGACACCCTCAGACATCGGTGCATTGGTGGTTCTCTGTGTCCGGGGGTGGGCGCCCAGGTACACACCGGCTCACTCCTTGGCGGCTGCTTATCGGGGCCTGGAGCCTGGGGCTCGCTCGGGCCACTTCGGAGGCGGGGTGCCCTCGGCCTCTCGGCCCGGGGCTCGGTCACTCAGGCACAGCTGGCTGCCGGTGGAGCTCACGGGCACGTCACTGCAACCCCCCTGGCTTCTGCTCCGCGGCTGCTGAGTGACCCCTCATCTGGGACTCTCCTCAGCTCTTTCTGGGATAGTGACGCGGCTGCCCCTCTGTTGGTCTTCCTTGGTCTCTTGTGTTCTGGGGGCCTCTGGATGTCTGGAGTTTTGATCTCCTCCATACCTGCTTCATGCCCTGGAGGACGGGGCAGTGGCCCCCCACACCCTCTAGCAGATCATTACATGAAGGAACCTTTTAAAAACAAGCGCGTTCATGCTCACAGGTGTACACACACAAACTACACCCTTTTTGGCTCTTACCTCAAAGCACACTGTGCGCTGTCGATCTTACGTGCTGCACAATAATGTTTAATATTTAGTATTTACTGTCATATTCCCATAGATCATTGTGATGTTGTTTATTACTCTCGTTTTCTTCTGCTTGCTTTCTCTTTTTCTCAACAGGTGATCCAGATGATCGATATATGTATTTTTTTGTCTGCTTATTCTGTTGGTTTTTGGTTTTTTGCCCTTTTTCCCCGTCCCTCTTCCCCGCTGTTTTTCTTTCCCTCTTTCTTTCTCCCCTTTCTTTCCCCCAGTTAAGTCTGTCCCGTATTCAGCAAGTGAAAATAAAATAAACAATAAAAGGTGAATCAAATGGACAATTACGGCAAGGCTGGGATGGTCAATTTGGTAAAGTAAATCCGTTGGGCATCTTTCTTCGCCTTTAGACAATAATTCTGATGGCAAAAGAACCAAACGGGACAGGTTAATAAAAAAAAAAAAAAAAAAAAAAAAAAAGAATTATATAATAAGCGTTGCATTAAAGCATTTATTGAAGCTATTGACATTACATTAACGTTTGTATTACAGTGATTGTTATAACCTCATGTTAATCTTCTATTTACAGGTGTTGGTATAATCATATAATCTTTCATTACAGGTGTAACCATGATCATCTTTATACATATTGCCGCTTGGTGCTTATTATGGAGTTGTGCTCAAGTCAGTAAGGGTTAAAAGCTACAGTCAGCGGGATGTCTGGCTGATCTATTGAGTGAAGTGACGTAGAGCGTAGAAGGCCGCACATGCTTACAAAACACATATACCATGTTATTCATCATGATCCTTTATTCATTTATATTCTTTTATTGAGCTTTGAATAGTGGCATTTGATTAGAACATTTATTCAACAGATTACATGTATGGTTTCAGTTAGGTTATTGCACACATACTGAGTTGGCCTCTGTCCTTATAGACAGAGGGAATGCTGAGGTCGAGGCACACACGCACACACACAAGCAGTAGTTAAACTCATGTGTAGGTGAGAGTTCAAATATTTAAATAACAATCTGCAAAGCCTTGTAGCTGTTTGATTATGCTTGCAGGAGAGACTGTTTGTTCCAGGGGATAAGCAGAGTTAGAAGATTACCGGGAAGGATCTGGCCTCGGGAAGAAGAAGATGTTCTTTTAATGTGTTAAAAGTTGTCAACATTGATTGTATTGTACCTACTTTACGCATGAGGGGGCGTTCCAATACCCTGATTTTCATAAAAACTATTGTTGTGTGGTTTTCGGTGAGAGATCAATGCTGTCTGCGTGCAGTGTTCATCTCCCACACGTGTGTTCATTAAAATCATCGTTTGACTTGACCCGGCCGGACCAGTGTTGTTATTTTGGTTTTCCTCCTGTATCCATCCCCAATATTTTGAACTCGTGACAGTCCCTACTTTCATCTGGCCTCTTCCAACCGTTTGTGTTCAGTGCTCGGCCCTGATTAAGATGTGGATCCACAGGCTGCTGGTGTGGTTCGTGCTCTCCTGGGTTTTTTTATCCATCGTTCATCACCCGGCGTTCATCACTCTGCTACGGATCTTTTGTGGCTCCGTTTTTGCCTGGCTGTCTCTCCACCTGTGGCTCTTCACCTCTACCCAGACATCGCCTTCAAGCCCCACCGCAGGTACATCCACCGAGGGCTTCGGTGGAATTTCAACATGAATGACACTAACTCAATAGTGTCCATCTGGTCTAAAACTCGTCGTCCTCCCCGCAAGACTGACCGGGCTGTCGACCACAACGTGCTGGCCCACCTTGCTAGATCAACTAAGCCCACTGTCAGACATGGTAACTCCAGTATCAACTTCAGTCTATTAAACATCCGCTCTCTCACTGGTAAGGGACATCTCGTCCAGGATCTTCTCTCTGATCGTAAGTTGGACTTTCTTTGCCTGACTGAAACGTGGCAACAGCCCAATGATTTTGTTTCTCTCAATGACTCCACTCCATCTGAGTTTGTTTACATCTGTCAACCTTGTAACTCAGGGAGGGGAGGGGGTCTCGCGATAATTCACCAGAAGTACTGGAAAGTTCTCCCTGTCTCTGCCCCTCCCTCCCATTCATCTGAATAAATTGCATTACAGCTCCCTGGATCTACCCCCACCATTATATGTACTGTTTATCGGCCACCTGAGCCAAATAAGGAGTTTTTAAATGAATTTTCTGCTCTGCTCAGTCATTTCTCTGTACTTTCTCCAAATCTGATAATTGTTGGTGACTTCAATATTGATATGGACAATGATAAAATCCCTCTTTCCAGAGATTTTACCTCCTGCCTGCAAAGTTGTGGGCTTCTACAGTACATAAGGTTTTCTACTCATACTAAGGGACATATCTTGGATTTGGTCTGTTGTTCTGGCATCACCCCTACCCATTGTAAAGCCACATTGTTTCCCCAGTCTGATCATATGTTTATTTCTTTTAATACAAACATAACCGCTTCCAAGACCTGTACTTCTCGTAATATCACTTTTAGGAAAATTTGTAATATTAACCCAGCTGTTTTTTCATCTGCCATCCATGACCTTCCATCTATTCACAGCTCCTCAACCCCTCATTAACTTGTTTTTCATTATAATGTCAACCTTCATAACCTTCTTAAAATATTTGCTCCCCTTAAACATTGAACTGTCTCATTTTCCCGTTCAGCACCATGGTTTACCCCCAACCTGCGTCATCTTAAAGCTAAAGGATGCCAACTCGAAGGTCTATTCAAGAAAACTGGACTTACTATACATAAAGAAATGTATATTGATCATGTTTTGTTCTATAAGGACTGCATTGTTTCAGCCAAATCCGCATACTACTCTGGTTTAATCAGTTCTAATGAAGGTAACTCCAGGTCTCTCTTTTCATTGTTCAGTAAAATTACAAAACCTCCGGACATATTCCCCTCCCACGTGTATTCTGCTGACTTTTGTAATTCTCTTATCTCTTTTTTTACTCGTAAAATCTCATCTACTGTCAACTTAACTCTGTAGGAGCTTCCGACGCTGAAGTAGACTTCCTGTTTCCCCCACTGTCTTCTTGTCAGTTATTTTCAAGCTTTACTCTTCCCTCCATAACTGATGTATCTAATCTTATTAAAAAACCTAAATCATCCACCTGTCAACTTGACCCTCTTCCCACTGTGTTAGTTAAAGCCTGTCTTCCCTCGTTAGCTCCTCTCATAACCAGTATTATCCATTCCTCCCTTAACACTGGAATCGTTCCTTCATCTGAAAAAGGCTTCTGTTATTCCAACTCTCAAAAAGCCTGATGCAGACCCCAATAACTTTGATAATCTCCGCCCTATATCAAATCTCCCCTTTATTTCAAAAATTCTTGAAAAAGTTCACAAAGTTCCCAGCTTCACTTACACCTCAATAACCATAATCTCTATGAACAATTTCAATCTGGTTTCCGCCCCAATCATAGCACAGAAACTGTTTTGTTAAGGATTACCAATGACCTTCTGATGGCAGCTGATTCTGGTCTCCTATCCATCCTCATTCTTCTTGATCTTAGTGCGGCATTTGATACCATTTCTCACAATATCCTCCTGAACCGGTTAGCATCCACTGGCATTAGTCATACCCCCCTTGCCTGGTTCACCTCATATCTCTTAGACCGCACTCAGTTTATCCAATTTAAATCCCATTCTTCAAGTCTCTATCCTGTTTCTGCTGGTGTGCCCCAGGGTTCAGTATTAGGGCCTCTTTTATTCATTATTTACATGCTCCCTCTTGGTCATATATTCCGAAAAGATAATATAAATTTTCACTGTTATGCCGACGACACCCAGCTCTACATTTCTTCTAAACCCAATTCATCCCTCCCACCTACCTCCCTCTCAAACTATTGTCATGCAACAAGAGGAACCTAGGACCCACTCCACCAGTGCAGGCACTTAGAATGGTTCCAAGGATTTCTTGATGTCAAATGGCAGTTGGGGTTCCGTTGTCTGACTTTTAGAGGTCTGTGCGTCTCTCCATGGACATGCCTCCCCAAACCACCACTGACCCATCATCAAACTGATCATGCTGAACAATGCTACAGGCAGCATCATATTTGGAAATTATGTATCGGAATTTCAGGAGCGGGACCACGCCTCCTAACATGCTCCTTCAAGTTGTCATCTATATATGTTCCTCCAGTTTGGCAAGCTGTTCATTCTCGTTTACGTGCCCCACCCTCCCTCCTTCCTTGTTTTCAATTCTTTAACTTCTTCACTTCTATTTAGTGCATGGGGATCTGCCAGGCCCGGGAGCCTTTGCCAGTCCCCTTCGAGGCCTTCCCCAAACTTCAGCTCAATTCATGTCCAAGCATTCACCTTTACCTACTAAAACGCAGTCAAACCTAAAATGATGACATGGGCCCAGCTAGTGAAATATAAATATACTCCATGGCTTCTACTGAAGAGAGTCCAGTAGAGGACGCGGGCTCTCATGCCACCCTCATAAAGTCTGTTTCTGACATTCACACCAATGACTAGCTGGAAATCATTTTGTAGGGCTTTGGCAGTGCTCATCCTGTTCCTCCTAGCACAAAGGAGCAGACACTGGTATTGCCAATGGGTTAAGAACCTTATATTGGCCGGTTCAGCTCTCCTAGAGTAACCATCTCCTGGAATCACTTCCATGCTGTTGAGACCATGCTAGGAGCAAGCCTTCTGGCAATGGCATGTATTGATGTGCTATCCTGGACTGGATGGCAATTTAATACGTCCGTTTCTGTCAGTACGGAATTAACGTATTGATTTTATTTATTATTGGACTACCTTTGCAAAGTCTGTAGGGTTCAGATATCGTTTCATGCTTCTAATACTGACATTGACCCTAGCCAAATGCAAAACCAGTGAAAAAACAGTAAAAAAAAAAATGAGGATGTGGGGAGGCAGATAATCGAAAAGTAGTCTGATGGTGTCGTACCCTTGTGGGGATCTTTTATGATTAGGACTGTTCTGCCCTGTGTTAGCCAGTCTGGATGAATACCTGCTGTTAGCAGCTCCCTTACTTGTCCTGCCAGGTCATTGAGTGCTGTTAGTTTAGAAATGCAGGTAGAGGCAGTAGAGGGGCACTATTTGTATGTCACTATTGTGACCTTTCACTTTTGTGATAATTAGACCAATTAAAGATGACTTTTCTGGACATTTTGAATTAGGTCTGGTGGGACTGTCAACTCTGAAAGAGACTGAGAGAGTTACACTAAGATTTGAATTGTCCAATGAAGTGTTCATGACTTTATTGATATGTTAACTAATTGTCACCAGTGATTAAAACAGATGAGAGAGAGCATTAGAAAAGTGAATTAGGTATGGTAAAAAGATGAGTTTTGGTGCAGTTTTTGGTGCATAAATACTACATGCAATAGTGAGCAGACTGTTGTGTATTGAAATGTATAATATAATGCCCTGTATAATCATAATAGTAATGGGGGTAGCATGAGGATTGGGTTTTAATCATTATCTGGCTGGGGCCTGTATGGAGTGTGTATGTTTTCTTCATGGCTCCTCCCACAGTCCAAGCATACGCAGTAAGTGGAGTTAGTCTGTCTTCATGCATGCTCAATCATCCAGGTAAGGAAATCAGTTAGTCAGTGGTGCTGGTGTCAGTCATTCTGCAGATGTACTGTTTATAAGGTTGGGGAAACCTGCAGTCAGCTGAAACTGAAGAAGTCACTTGGATGAGTGACAAAATGTTTCTCCCACGAAAACACCACATCCAGATGAACAGAATCAACTTTTTGAGATTTGTGGGGTTAGGTTAACTGATGATTCTAAATTGTCCATAGGTGTGAATGTGGAACATGACTACGGATGATGTCTGTCTGTGTTGACCCTGCGACAGACTGGCGATCTGTCTTGGGTGTACCCCGCCTCTTATCCTATCACAGCTTGGATAGCCCTCCCATAGCCCCAAAGTTTGATAAGTGGAAAGAGAATGGATGGATGGATGCTTAATAATAATAAAAATAATAATAATAATAATGATGAGAAGAAAATATTTGTGTCTGGAGTTGAAATGGTCAAAAGAACACTTGGTTAAACTTTTGCTCAGTGCCTTGGATATGGGTTTTTACATATGGATTTGTTGATCTGGTTAGATGTGCAAAGGTTATGTTAACCCTTGTATGGTGTTCGGGTCTGTGAGACCCATGCCATTTAGAGGCCGTTGTCCCTTTAGGCAGTATATACCATCAAAACCTGCAAAATATGGTATAAGGATATGTACACTTGATTAGAACTGATTTTATTTTTTTTATAACATTTTATTGACAAAAAACGAGAAGCACATTAATTCATAAATGTGATCGAACGAAGGTAAAAGGAAAAAATTAACCATGTTTGCTGTTCACATGGCTCGTAATTGGAATAAAGTAAACATCTGTTGAGTAATTTAACATACAGGGAGTGCAGAATTATTAGGCAAATGAGTATTTTGTCCACATCATCCTCTTCATGCATGTTGTCTCACTCCAAGCTGTATAGGCTCGAAAGCCTACTACCAATTAAGCATATTAGGTGATGTGCATCTCTGTAATGAGAAGGGGTGTGGTCTAATGACATCAACACCCTATATCAGGTGTGCATAATTATTAGGCAACTTCCTTTCCTTTGGCAAAATGGGTCAAAAGAAGGACTTGACAGGCTCAGAAAAGTCAAAAATAGTGAGATATCTTGCAGAGGGATGCAGCAGTTTTAAAATTGCAAAGCTTCTGAAGCGTGATCATCGAACAATCAAGCGTTTCATTCAAAATAGTCAACAGGGTCGTAAGAAGCGTGTGGAAAAACCAAGGCGCAAAATAACTGCCCATGAACTGAGAAAAGTCAAGCGTGCAGCTGCCAAGATGCCACTTGCCACCAGTTTGGCCATATTTCAGAGCTGCAACATCACTGGAGTGCCCACAAGCACAAGGTGTGCAATACTCAGAGACATGGCCAAGGTAAGAAAGACTGAAAGACGACCACCACTGAACAAGACACACAAGCCGAAACGTCAAGACTGGGCCAAGAAATATCTCAAGACTGATTTTTCTAAGGTTTTATGGACTGATGAAATGAGAGCGAGTCTTGATGGGCCAGATGGATGGGCCCGTGGCTGGATTGGTAAAGGGCAGAGAGCTCCAGTCCGACTCAGACGCCAGCAAGGTGGAGGTGGAGTACTGGTTTGGGCTGGTATCATCAAAGATGAGCTTGTGGGGCCTTTTCGGGTTGAGGATGGAGTCAAGCTCAACTCCCAGTCCTACTGCCAGTTTCTGGAAGACACCTTCTTCAAGCAGTGGTACAGGAAGAAGTCTGCATCCTTCAAGAAAAACATGATTTTCACGCAGGACAATGCTCCATCACACGCGTCCAAGTACTCCACAGCGTGGCTGGCAAGAAAGGGTATAAAAGAAGAAAAACTAATGACATGGCCTCCTTGTTCACCTGATCTGAACCCCATTGAGAACCTGTGGTCCATCATCAAATGTGAGATTTACAAGGAGGGAAAACAGTGCACCTCTCTGAACAGTGTCTGGGAGGCTGTGGTTGCTGCTGCACGCAATGTTGATGGTGAACAGATCAAAACACTGACAGAATCCATGGATGGCAGGCTTTTGAGTGTCCTTGCAAAGAAAGGTGGCTATATTGGTCGCTGATTTGTTTTTGTTTTGTTTTTGAATGTCAGAAATGTATATTTGTGAATGTGGAGATGTTATATTGGTTTCACTGGTAAAAATAAATAATTGAAATGGGTATATATTTGTTTTTTGTAAAGTTGCCTAATAATTATGCACAGTAATAGTCACCTGCACACACAGATATCCCCCTAAAATAGCTAAATGGTAAAATGGTAAATGGCCTGTATTTATATAGCGCCTTTATGGTCCCTAAGGACCCCAAAGCGCTTTACATACCCAGTCATTCACCCATTCACGCACACATTCACACACTGGTGATGGCAAGCTACGTTGTAGCCACAGCCACCCTGGGGCGCACTGACAGAGGCGAGGCTGCCGGACACTGGCGCCACCGGGCCCTAAAACTAAAAACAAACTAAAAACTACTTCCAAAAACATTCAGCTTTGATATTAATGAGTTTTTTGGGTTCATTGAGAACATGGTTGTTGTTCAATAATAAAATTATTCCTCAAAAATACAACTTGCCTAATAATTCTGCACTCCCTGTAAAATTGTTTGATAGTGTTAATTGGAAAGCCAAAACTCTAGCGGGTCCACCAGACCCATGAACACTGGCTGAGTAACAAAAATACGAACACCATACAAGGGTTAAACTTTCACATTGTTACACATGAAACCACTCACATTTAACGTAAAAAAATATAATTACTATAATCATTAAAAGATGAGGCTGAAAATCTGAAAAGTCCAGATATACATGCCCAAGGATTTTATTTTTAAAAAATGTATTTCTTACTCTCTATATACTTTGAAAAATATGTAATGCCTGGATGAATTAAACTCCTCTGGTATGGACAGATCTATTGCTCAAGATAGCTACATTACAGAAGCAGAAAAAAAATTCAATATGTTGTTAAAGAATTAGGTTTGTTACACATGAGGATAAAACTACACCAGAATGTTAAGACCTGTATTCTTCTTACAGCGTGTGAACAATGTGGACCCAAAACAGTACAAACAGAAAACTGCATGACATGATGACGAGCAGACAAAAGCTGAGGGTACAAATAAACACGGAGACACTTGCGGAAAGTGAACATACAGGTGCAAGCAACTGGGAAATCGAAGCTGAGGAAAGTAAAACTGAATACTAAACACATAAAAAAGACTATCAAAATAAAACAGCAAATAACATACGAAGGAACACTTATAACTATAAAACCTAAAGACTAAACTGAGAGTATAAAAAGTACACAAAACCTGCAACTGGAGGTTTGCACAATCAAAGATGTAAAACTATGAGTGAAAAACAAAAGGAGTCCTTTGAATGTATTTGGTACTCCTGTATTTTTTCTGTTTATTTTTGTATACTTTATATATTAAAAAATGAAATCAAGTTTGAAAATTTTTTTCAGTGCCTTTAGCAAAATTTTGATACTTATTGTGACAGAACCTACCAGCTTTAGATGTCATGTTTCTTCCTTGCTCAGCCGTGCAGGTGGATAGCGAAGGTGGTGCTGGCCCATTTGCCTCACTGCTTAATGACTCCCCCGGTTCCTCATCTTTTTTTGTTCTCACTTCCTGAAAAAAATGAGAGAGGAAACATGCAGAGGTGAGGCTTTGTCAAAGCTCTTGTCAAATTGACAGTGACTGTCAGCAATAAACTACTGATAATTTATAGTTTCAATTCAGCTTTTAAAGGTAATCTGCCACATGTAGAACCAATATTAAAGAGGGATGATGCTCCTAAAGTCATAGTCCCTCACCTGAATGGGTGAAAGAGGACCAAGTGAGGGATTGCAGTGTACTTCTGGGTTTTTCCCCATCCTGATGCTGTGCTCCTGACTTGGACATTCCCCTGGAGATTCTCCAGATCTGACTTCAGCTGCCTCAGCCCTTGATACCTGAGATGAGTTGGAAGCTGTGGCAGTTTCCCCAATAAACTGTGTAGCCATTGCTCTGGCAGCTTCTTCTATTCTATCTGCTGATTGTCGTGTCTGTATTGGGAGTGCAGCAGCACCTTCTTGTGCTCCTGCTCCAGCTTCAGGCCCTGCAGTGTTGGCTCCAGACTGAGCACCAGCAGAAGAACCTGCCTCTCCTGTGGCCTGAACTCCAGGCCCTGCCTCACATGAGCCATGTGACTCGCCTTTTGAACCACTGCTCCCCTGTGAAGACTCAGGTGTAGCTGAGTTGGTTTTCTGCTGTGTCTTTGTTTCCAGCGATTGATCCCAGTGCTGCCCAGCTCCTTCCTCGTCCTCATCTGAGTCAATGTGTAGCATGGCACTGAGCCGTGTGTCTGTGGGAAAGCTGGAGCTGAGCTTTGGTAATGGCCCTGCAGCAGGTCGGTCCCCAATGCTCCTGGGACCTTCGAGGGAATCTAGGTAGTCATTAAGTGACACCTGCCTTTGGGTGAAGCTGCCAAGAGCCACAGGAAGCAGATTCACCTCTCCCACTTGCCCAGGCTCCTGCCACACACCGTCATCACCATAGTAACATGAACCATTAACATATAAGGAGCCCTCATCAGAACCCATGCGAGAAGGTCCACATGTAGCACCTAAAGACGAGGAGAGCTGATGGAGATCTTCGTCGTCAGAGGGACTCCCAGGGTCACCATTCATTACACCACCCAGGATCGTTCCCGTAGGGTCTGGCGAAGCTTCTAGAGCAGAAAAGAGAATGGATGAGAAGCAGAGGATGTGACAACTGAGAGATAAAACAGAAAGAATTTCAAAAATCATTAATTTAATAATGTGTGCTTTCATGACATGTTAGCAGAACAAAAACAACACCTCCCACTTCCTCGTCTTCTTTCGGCTGTTTCTGTTAGGGGTTGCCACGGGGGAACATCTTATTCCATCTCGCTCTATCTCTAGCATCCTCCTCTGTCACACCAATTCTTTGCATGTGCTCCTTCACAACATCCATGAATCTTCTCTGTGGTCTCTGTGGGTGCTGGTCACGCCCAAAGAAAACCTTAGCATCTTCAACTCTGTCACCTCCAGCTCGGCCTCGTGTCTTTTTGTCAGTGTCACTGTCTCCAAACCACTCACCATGTAGACCAGGTTTCGCTACAATCTTCTAAACTTACTCTTTCATTCTTGCTGCTATTATAACAAATCACACAGTGACACTTATCTCTATACACTCCACTCTGCTTGCCCTTATCTTGTTCACCTCTCTTGTTTTCTGTCCGTGGCTTTGGAAGGTTGACCACAGGTACTTGAACACACCCTGCCCCTCACTATTACGCCTTTCTTATTTACACACATGTATTTTATCTTGTTTTCACTGACGTTCATTCCTCTTCTCTCCAGAGTATGCCTCCACATGCATGTGGCATGTGGATCTTGGTCATTTTTTTTGCATGTTTTATGGCCCTCGCAGTACTTTTTTATTTACATTTTGCAAAACACCGCTGCTGCCCAGAGTTCCACAGGAACTCAAGAGGAGACATCAGGCCAGAGCAAGAGTTAAAACAAGGAGAAGGAAATATAAACCCCCTGTTCCATCAGTCATCATGGGGAATGTGAGGTCTCTGACTAATAAGATGGAGCTGATAAAACATCAGAGGCAGTATCGGGAGGCAGCTTATTATGCATGGAGGCATGGCTGCACCTGGGCCTCAGTGCCACCGGCTTTGTCATCCAGCTTTTTCACTGCTTGGGCCAACAGAGAGGCCAAGCTGAGAAGTTAGAAGAAAGGTGGAGGGATTGCATTGTTTATTAATGAAAGGTGGTGTATTCCAGGACATGTTACTGTGAAGGAACTTCTCTCCTCGCCTGACGTTAAACTTTTAGCTGTAAGTTTGCGCCCATATTATTTACCACAGGAATTCTCCTCCACTATATTAACTGTTTTTTTTTGTACCACCATCAGCTAATGGTGCAGCAGCGTGTAACATCATACATGCAACTGTTGATGGCCTGTAGTGTAAACACACAGAGGCATTGATCACCATCAGTGGTTATTTTAACCATGTCAGTCTGGACTCCACTCTGCCAACTTTCCAGCTGCATGTGGACTGTAAAACACAGGACAATGAAACGAACAGTTATATCTATAACTTCTGTTCCCTTTCAGTCGATTCATTCGGTACAACACATAAGTATGGGATATCACGCCCTTGCGTGTCCTGGCTGAAGAAACCTTTATTCACGGCTTTAATGGAGATGACGTGTGATGACATGGGCACAGCCCCGCCAGCACATATAACCGCTGTCATCACAGTCATCCCTCAGTTCGATAGCCGCTCTTCACCAAACCAAGCTGCTCAGTGGGGCCACCTTGTGTTGTACCTCGTTCCCCTCCTTCAGGGAACAGAAGTTATAGATATAACTGTTTGTTCCCTTTCAGTCGATTCACTCGGTACAACACACAAGTATGGGACATATATACACGCCCCGCAGGGCAGCAACCGAACTGGAATTGGACCACCACCACCTTAGTGTGCAGTAGACCAAGCAGAAAGGACAGTATGAGCCACCGAAGGGGCTGTAACATCCAGTCGATAAAACCGCACAAAAACGTACGAGAGAAAGTTCATATCCACAGACTCAATGGGTTCAAACAGGGGGCTACAAAGGGTCTCCAGCACCAAAGACAAGCCCCAAGCAGGGACACTGGACCTAAGCACAGGTCTCAGCCAGTGAACCCCTTTCAGAAAACATATGGCAAGGGGATGTGCACCTGGTGTCACCCCATCAAAGCCAACATGACAAGCAAATATAGCCGCTAGATAGACCTTAACTGTCGAAAATGAAAGGCAATTATCCAGCAGCTCCTGCAGGAATGTCAAAACATCCACAATAGAGCACTGAAATGGGAGTGTGTGGCGGTCCTGGCACCATTGCTCGAAGGCTCGCCGTTTGTAAGCGTACAAGCCTCTGGTGGATGAGGCCCTAGTGCTCTGAATTATCGCAATCACACTAGGTAGCAGACCCTTAGCAATCAAGTTTAACCAGCAGGTAAGCATGAAGGCACCACAGATCCGGGCGCGGATGAACCACTTCACCTCCCGCCTGAGAGAGGAGGTCCCTGTGAAGCTGCCAAGGACTTGCTAGAATCAGAAAGAGAGACTGCCGACACACTCTCTCTAGAACTAGACATATCATTTCCACTGGGGGAAATGGATACAGGAGCACATCTGGCCATTGGTGTGCCAGCGCGTCCATGCCCAAGGGGGCATCGTGGTCGCGTTGCTGTGACGTAATCAGCCTACAAATGCGGCCTCAGGAGGATGCAGCCTATGAATTTGGACACCCCCAACATTTCCTCCCTCAGTATCATGGCTGCCTCGTTGCCGACAGTAGTGTTTACAACTCTCCAGAAAGAAGGTGGCTTGACCCGGAACTGCAACCGATGACCCATAGCAACGGTTCAGCCTGAATGGCTTCGAGTGAATGTCCGAATAACACAGCCGCAGACACTGGTTCGTCCAGATATACAGCCCTGTCCCTATACGGGACGTCAGAGAGGGTCAGCCACAGGTTCCTCTGTGCCACTACTGTTGAAGCCATCCCTCTGCCCAGGGAGAGCGCTACATCTGCAGGCTTCACTTGCCTCAGTTAAGGTCAGTGTTTGCGACCTTACGGTAATTCATGATGTAATCCCACACCTACCTCAAACCCATAAGTCACTTCTACAGCACACCTCACCATAATCTCACCATCCTTATACATGTTTTCTGTCATTACCGATTTCCTTATACAGTACCATAACTCCTCTCTTGGAAGTCTATCATATACTTTCTCTAGTCCACAAACACAGTATAGCTACTTTTTGAACTTTTTTGAAAGCTTGCTTCCACCGCTGAAAATAACTTAAAATTTTGAGTTCTTAAAACTCAAAATTTTGAGTTCTTAAAACTCAAAATTTTGAGATATTTCGAGTTGAATGGTAGTTTTTTGTACATCAACCTTGCTACACAGAGTACCAGTATAGATATAAGTACACTTCTTTTCCAAACCTCCCACTCTCCAAGATTATGTTAAGCAATCCGGTCAGAAAGTCCACTGTCCTTTCTCCTAGACATCTTCATGCCTTCCTAGGTATGTCATTTGTGAGCCGCTGTGTGAGCTGCCCTTACTTTCTCCTTAACTAATCCTCTGCACATCATCATTAATTTTCTTCCCCCAGTCCTCCTTTTTTTCATTTTCTTCATTCATGAGTTTCTCAAACTATTCCTTTCCATACTTTCATCTTTGCAACACACTTTCTTCACTCATTTGTACATTTTCATCTATATCCCTAAATTGCTGCACTGCCTAATAATAAGTACAAGTAACATATTTTATTTCATTAAATCATTTGTTTTGGGAATTTGAGGGCTATGTGTGTATTTACCTTTTTAGTGAGAATGAGAGTAATTTACCATACATTACTATCATAATGCGCTGCCTATAACAATGATGGTTAGTGGTGTGCGCAGTGGCGGTCCTAGCCTATTTGGCGCCCTGGGCGAACACTCCCTCTGGCGCCCCCCCCCCCCCCCCCCACACACACACACACACACATATGAAGACAGAGAAAATATAGTATGCAAACGGCTACTAAACAGACATCATAATTCGTCATACAATGAGAACAGGACAAATCAACAATTGACACTGACTAATTACTATTATATTAATATTATATTATTGTATATATTGTTTGGAGTTTAGTCTGTTACTGTAACTATTTTTACCATTTCTTCTTGGAGGAACTGTAACCCACATAATTAAGAAAGTATTCTGATTCTTAATGTTTTAGGATACATGACCTGCCATTATCCAATGACACATCTGCTTACCTGTATCTTTTGCTCGTTTCTCCTTGTAGGAGCCATAATTAAATGTATTGAATTTTAATGATCACTGGGTTTTCATTTGTTTGGTTGCTATGGTGATGTGTAACGGGAGTCACGTGGGTGGTAGCGGTGACATTAAGAGGGCGTTGTCAGTCTGTCTTTCACTGGTTTGATTTTGACAGAGCAGGGCTGGGTAGCTGTATTTTTTGTTGACCGCAACACAACGAGTTTCCCCTTGTTGCATTAGAGCCTGTGATGTTTTAAGAGTTTGAATCGCGAGCCGATCACATTGCTCTGTAAACTTTTCAAGCACTTTAATAAACAAGCAAGCAATTCCACCTCTCGCATTATTGCGTAAAGTTCACAGCGCGTCAGGCAAATAGGCAGGCTCAGTCCCCGGCCTCTAGCGACTGTGGAAGTCGCTACACTCCTCTTCATTTCTCTTTTTTTAAAGTTTAAAAACGGGTTGTGTGTGAGACTTTAAATCAACAAAATATAAAATATACATTTTAAATTGTTATTGATCCCTTTACTCCTGGTCCTAAAGTGTATATTTATTTTTTTACTCTTAAATATTTATTGTTTGTTTACTTGCACTGCTGTAACTGGAGCCTCGTCGTCTCGTCTCTCTCTATACTGGACTGTATGTAGCGGAGATGACAATAAAGTTTACTTTGACTTCAGCAGCGAGCAGGCCGAGGGCTCTCGCGCTCACTTTTCGTGTATTGATTGATTGATTGATTGATTATGCTTTATTCATCCCGAGGGAAATATAGAAAAACATCGGTGCAAATTATAAGTCTGTATCATAATGTCTGGTGTTT
Source organism: Oreochromis niloticus (assembly GCF_001858045.2). Taxonomy (NCBI): domain Eukaryota; kingdom Metazoa; phylum Chordata; class Actinopteri; order Cichliformes; family Cichlidae; genus Oreochromis; species Oreochromis niloticus. Next base: position 2,461,956 of record NC_031986.2, read on the forward strand.
TCGTGTTGTTGCTTTGTTTTTATTTTGTTTTATTTTGCGAGTTGGTTATTAGATGCTGCTCCAGCCAGCCAGAGAACCCCCGCCGCCCCGCCCTCTCCTCCCTGTGCCGCAAGCAGCAGGCGTACCCCGCAAACGGAGGGCGCCCTTACTCCCAGCAATTGGGCGATAGAAAACCGATCGGTGCCTATGCCATCCCCAATATGCGCTGGCATGATGTCGGGGCAGCATGAGTACGAGCAATTTTTTATTTTTTTTTGCCGATGCCCGTGATGCCCCCCCCACCACGATGCCGCCCCGGGCAACCGCCCGTGTCGCCCGTATCTAAAACCGCTACTGGGTGTGCGGATCGATACTGAAATATCGATTCTTCCGATACCAGTAAATTATGTTCTAGAATCGATTCTCATATTAAAAAATCTATATTTTAGTACTCTTGGGTAAATTTGTAGTTTTTCCATTAAAAGGAACGTAGTGGAAAGAAACTATATCATTCGGATCGTCTAATTTGGAAGGAACTACTTCCTCTTACGCCTTTCATAGTCATATGCGAAATACAGCTGTATAAATGTGTCGCAGCTCCTGGCGTGCGCACTCACAACAATGGCTGAGCCTAAATGGAGTCATGTGTGGACGTATTTTACCTCCACAAACAGCCAAGACGCGGTTTGCGATACATGTGGCAAGACAGTGAGGTGTTGTGGCAACACTACTAACTTCGTCAAACACCTCAGAGTAAATCATATCACAGAATATGATGAGCTTATGTTAAGGCGAACTGAAGAGGAGGAGAGGAGACGGACAGGTGCTGCTAGGGTGAGACAGACGTCTCATGCGGAGTCCTTTAGTGCTGCAGCCAGGCAACATGCTCAAATAGTGCACAACTTCAGGTTTTTTATTTCTATATGATAATTCTGCATTATTAAGCAATAAGAACAAGTAGTCTGATGTCCTGTAATCATTATGAAGCTATATTATTATATTATTATTACAATTACATAATACAATTATATATTGTATTATGAAATGCAATGAAACATTAAGTTTTTGTACAAAGTATCGGTATCGGATCAGTATCGTCGATACCACCCTGAATTTTACTTGGTATCGGATCGGAAAGGAAATCAGTGGTATCGCACATCACTAATGATGGCATCAACAATACAGCAATTCTGCTATTTTTGATAAGTTTGTATACGATGGAGCACTTGGAGCCTTGGAAAAGAGATATGCTCTAGGTGTGCTTTGCCTCAAAGCAAAAAACGAAGATAAGATATTTATCCAGGAGATGATACTGAATATGGAATCATATTGAAGAAGAAATTAAGGCTCAGTCATATCTTGTTTCAAAATGGAGGATTACCTATGACACTGCACGCTCATTGGTTACAACTTGGCAATCACAAGTCATTAGCTAATAATTGTGCACTTTCACAAACAGAGCCACCCTTTCTTGTCACATCTGTTTTTTGCAACCAAGATGGCAAAGGCAGAAACGTTCATCTTAAGGCTCTTCAAATGTGACTTCAAAAACTAATGGCTGGCATCATGGTCCAACTTTTGAGATAAGGAATTACCCATTTAGACCACAAACGATACACATACACACCTTCTTGTCCAGCTGAAGTGATGTCCACTCTGAACATAAGCTGCCCGCTCACATGGTCCATAGGAAGACGATGACACAGGCTGTAGCTGACTGTCTGATCACTGCACACACATAAACAATTGTTTTGTCCCTACTGACAAACACCTACTAGCATTTCAATACAGTACAGAAAACAAGCACTCTCTTTCCTCAGCCCACTGATCTCAATTCAATCAACAATCAAGTGACTGGATGGGTAAATGTGTATCAACTACATTCTGCTGATTTATATGCAGTTTTCCACAATGGTGAATTTACTGGTAATTTCTGTGCGACTTGCCTAGAGACTGACAACTTTTGTTAACACTGCACAAACTGTATGTCACCATTGCTTACTTAAATTAATGCCTGACCAGCAAGCTGATTGGAAATTATGGATAGGTACTGACTGAACTACATAGGTTGCTGAAGGTCAGACCTTCCATAGAAGGTTGCTCTTTCTGTCTTAAAGAGCAATCCTTCTATTAAAGAAATGTAAAAAAAAAAATACAACCCACGTGACACTGTCATTGACGCTGAGTCCGACTGACTTTCCTTGCACAGTTGTTTTGTCCTTTACCTGTTTTTGGTTTGAACCTATCTCATGTTTGGCTCTGCATGCCAACTTACTCAGCAGCTGGCCGTTCCAGAAGTCTCTGGATGGGGATGATCAGCTGGCCCAGGAAGCGCTTGATGATTGGCCGGCTCTTGGCAAACTTATCCTTCACCTCAATCTCCAGCACATCAGTTATCAAAGCCACAAATGTATATTTCTAAAGAAAGAGTAAATAGCAAAATGCTGGAAAATTTAGTATATTTATACAGTTGTGCTTGCATTACATAAAGTTAATTATTGACTCTGCCCTGTGACTTTACCTGGCCTACCACTTCGTGGCTCAGTTGCTGTCATTCCAAATCATTTCTACTAACAGTTGACTGCAGAATATTTAGTAGCAAGTAAATTTCTCAACTGAAATGTTGCACAGGTGGCATTCTATCACAGTACCACACTGGAATGTACTGGAATGACAGTATTACATAGCTGACATGGTAGATTCAAATGGAACAATCTCAAAGTAAAAGAGCTGCTTTAAAATGAAAACAGAGAAGGGAAAAAAGAAGAGGACAAAGCAAGGATTAACCTGGGACAAGGATTTACACAGAGTTTTAGGATTTAAGGGGCTTAAAAACAGAAATCCAGGAGTTATCATTTAACTGATGGCTAAGTAACAAACCATGCCATAGATAGATAGATAGATAGATAGATAGATGACCCCAGAACACTTCTAAAATTTGCCATTTTTGTGTTGTTTTTTATGGTTGCAATGCTGCATCTATCCATTAACCCATGTTGTTCTGCTTATAAAATTCAGGGTCACAAGTATTGTTTTATGTGGTTGCGTGTGGTGTGCTGATTTTTGTTAAGCTGATAGAAACGATGCTTTTGAAATTACCTGCCACTTAAAAAACTCATGTCATGCTTGCACCTCTATTGTAGTGCTAGCTAGATGCTGAAGTACCTCAACTGCAACTTATGGACATTAACACTCATTACCTTGTTGTGCCAATGAAAAACACCGGCCCATGTTAACCCCTGACTTTGGCATACAGTTCTGTCTCTTTCATCTCTTTTTATGCGACATCCCTTAGTGATTGATACACCATTAGGATGTATGATTAGGAACATAAAATAATAACTCCCCTCAGATGTGTTAAACCGAAAGTAACAAGCCTGTTTTGAAAATGTAAGGAGTACAGATATTTACTTCAAAACATATAAACTTCTTCCTATAGACCTTCAGAGGATACTTCATGTAGTCTTGATAAATGGCCAAAGGGGGGCCAGGTTTCCAGCTGCCAGTTGCCAGCTGCTCTAGCACTCAACGCCTCCAATTGCTAATGCAAGTTAGCCACACTGTCCGATGTAAGAAGTTCTCTGATTGGTTAGAGAGAGACACACTGGCTGCCTGGATCTTTCTACAGAGCTGTGTAGATAGCTTTGCACTGCTAAGAAATATGTGTGCTTATATAAAAATACAGCCTCTGTATTTACACTCTGCCCAACAAAGATATACATGAAGAATATGAAAGGATTCTGCAGTGAGATGGAGAGCTGAACCTTGGAGTGTGTGTCTGTGGACAGCCTGACCCCCTGTTGAAGGTAATGTGCTAAACATGGCTAATGCTATTATTACTGCCTTAAAGCTCATGATTAAAATGCTGATTGTAAATACATCAGTCCATATGTTGCCACATAACTATAGTTGTCTCTTCTATCTTTCCTTTTATTACTCTGCCAAGGCAAAGAGTAGAGTCAACACTATTGATGTAAGTTCATTTATTTTAACTACAGGAGTGTACAAATTCATCCTCAGCTGGACATAGATGATCATCAAGGACCATCTTTACCTAATCCCAGCCTCTAAGGCTACGTTCACACTGCAGGTCTTAATGCTCAATTCAAATTTTTTGATCAAATCCGATTTTTTTGTCTGCTTGTTCGAACTACAAATAAAATGTGCGCTCTAGTGTGAACCCTCAAAGCGGCCCGCATGCGCAAAAGAAGACGTCACACACAACGCGCTCTGTTTAGACCCAGAGCAAACAGTATTGTTTGACTGATGGCCCTTAATATAAAGACTTGTTTCTGACTTTATGTTTCCCAATTTTGCTTTAAGTTGTAAAGTTATTTTGTTATTTACATATGACCTAATAATTATCCTTATTGCTGTTTTAGAGAGGAGCGGTGCTTCAAAGGATAGTTGAAAATTTCTGTCAGGATCTGCAGATTATACAGTACAAATAAAATGTTCACGTTTCTTCGTTGTCTTCCCAACATTCACTGACATCTACACTGGATGGCCAGGACGCATTCACGATGTCTTCTGGGGCGCTTCTCCGGCGCTGATAATTGGCGTCTGTCTTGTGTCAGTGACGTAAAAGACGGATTTAATGCGACATGACCGTTCACACAGAAGTCGCTTTCTAAAACATCAGATATGTATCGGATTCAGTACTTTAGGATTTGATGCGCTTTCGCCTGCAGTGTGAACGTAGCCTAATAGAGTATGTTCAATCTTATCAGTGAATGCCCAGTATATTGCAATGAGTAGCATTTAACCATTTACTGCACCTACAGTACCTGTATGTAGTCAAATGTGTGGTAAAGATATAGATAACTGAATTTAGTTATTAATACATTATATGCAATGAAAACCAAAACTGAAATTGATTCAGTTTATACATTTTCTCTGTATGCCCTGTAGGGTCTGTACCTATAAAAAATATACAGACATCCAGCCTTTTATGTTTACAGTGATACAAAGCGTTAGAACAGTTTATCTATATGTACTTTTGCTAATAACAAATCATCTTTATTCTTAATCAAAAACATAATCAAAGTACAGTAAAGTCTAATTAGTACGATGAATAAGAAATTTAAGTAGTGAAATGGTTCTAATACCTGAAAATGGATGTTCATGTGACAGTGAGCTAATGATAACTCTATTAGAAGTAAAAGAACTGGCATGGCCAGAGCATGCAAGACTACTTAGGGCTGCCAGTTTATTATTAGAATAGGTGGGGTAGATTTCCGGATGTCACAGACAGATAGAGTGCCCTCACCCATCGGCTCCATCCAAGCTCTGTAGTGCCTGCTGGGTAAAACTCATAGGATCAGAGGGTGAACTATTTAAATAGAAAACCAACCCAGACTTCCTGTATTGAGGTGCTGGTTCCACAGATCGACAGACTGCACTCTCCATTATTGTTGCCCTGCTATAAGAATATAACGGATTTGGCATCAACACCAGTGCTCTTCATCTTCAACTTTTCCTATTTATCTTTACCCATACATTAAACATCTCCTTTAAATGGTGTATGAGTTTATATCTTATTGAGTCAGTGTGACGTTATGCTAACCTCCCCATGCCACACAGGGTTGATAGTGTTGGATATGATGGAGGAGCGTCTCTCCTGGCCATGGTGGGTAAACTTAGGGAGGCCGCTCCTCTTCCCGGGCTGGATCGACATTTTCAGGTAGGGGTCCGGGTTGAAGAACATCCCTTTCTTTAGGTTCACTGCTCGGAAGTCTGAATTGGAATACTTCATGAGTATTTTTGTATTCATTCTCCAGCACATTTCCACTGACTCATTCATCTCACCTGACAGGGTGAAGCTGACAAGTTTCCGACAGTGCTCATACTCTGACTGCTCCTCCACCTGGCCTTCACCCCTCACCTGATAACAAAAAAAAAAGAAAAACAAAAGAAAATGAACATGTTTTCAGCCCTGACTCTAACAGATAAAAGTTTAACCAGGAAGACTTAAGTGGGGTGGAGTTAAGACTGTTTCTCACATCTCTTCTCATGATAGAGCTTAGTGCCATTTACCTCACTACAATTACCCCTCATTGAATCTCACTGTTTAAATACAGTTTATGGCTTACCAAAGCCATAAACTGTCCAAAATATATTATTCTTTTCACAAAGCTCCATGTATTAATGGTTGAATTTATTAACCATTATTTTATCAGGATGAGTCAGTAAGAGTGAAAAAATAATTTTGTAAGCTCTTGGACTCTTGAACAGTTGCTTGTGTAACCTGGATTTGCTTATCCATCCATTTCTTCCTCTTCTCCAATTCTGAGTCGTGGCATGGCTGGAGCCTATCCTAGCTGTCTTAGGGCAAGAGTTGGGGTACCCCTGGACCTGTCCAGGGTGTACTAACACATAGAGACAGACAACCATTCATACTCCGAGTCACACCTATGGGCATTATAGAATTACCAATTAACTTAACCCCACTAACTGCATGTCTTTGGACGGTGTGAGGAAGCCAGAGTACGCAGAGAGATCCCATACAAACACAGGGAGAACACGCAAACTCCACAGAGAAAGGCCCTGGCTGTGAGGCAACAGTGCTGACCACTGCGAGATTGTAGAACACTGGTCAACTGTTCAGCAGGTCAAGTTAAAGGCAATGTCAGACATCACAAAGGAAAGTCCTACAACACAAAGCACAAGCAACAAAAAAGGCTAAAAAAAAATGCCTGGAGTCCTTTTTTAATCACTAGTGACTAAAAAATTCTCATTAGCACCTTTCCACACACTGAGCACATACTGCTTTGCCTTTACAGTATGGCCCAGATAAACCCCTGTGGGGTTTGCAAATTCACACTGTACAAGCTCTATCGTAAGACATTGTTAGATCCCAGGAGGTCTGGACTCTACATTAAACTTTTCTATAGCATTGAAGGTCTCAGTGAGCACCATGGCCTCTATCATCTGTAAATGAGCTCGTCCCTCGGCTAATGTGAGCAATCAGGGTAGAAGTGCCTTAGTCAGGAAGCTGCGTGTTAGGGTACCTGGGTCGTCGACCCAGTGTTTGTGTTTTTGGTTCTTTGAGTCTTGTTAATTTATTTGATTCTCTGTGTATTTTATATTTCTTTGCCCAGTATGATTTTACTCCTGAGTTTATTCTCTATTTCTAGTCTTGGTTTGCCTTTGTGATTCCTCCCCTGTTAGGTCAGTCTTGTTTTCATGTGCATCTGTCTGTTCCCTTAGTCAGTCTGCGTCTCTGCGTACTTCCTGTTTTACTTTGATAGTCTTCCGTCGGTGTGCGCCAGGTTCTGTTTTGCGTCTCCCCGGTCTCATCTGTTTAAGTAGGGTCAGCTGTGTTTCCTTTCTGGTTCTTGTTCCCTTGTTTAACCCTTGTATTTATTGTCTGTGTTTTCCTCTGTTCAGTGTTGTGTGTTTCTAGTTTAGTTTCTAGCGTTCCCCAGTTTATTTTCTGTATTGACTCATGCCAGCAATAAAGCTGAGGTTTTTGAGTTTGAGTTCGCATGCTGGAGTCTGCATTTGGGTCCTCCATTCCTGCCTGCCGCACACAGACCATGACATGAAAAACCTGACAGTTGGCACGCTGACAGTGCTCCGGCGGTGCTCTGAGGATAACCTTCCAATGAGACAACCATTTCTGCAGCACTCCAACAATTATGCCTGTCTGGTAGAGTGGCCTGACAAAAGCCACTCCTCAGTAAATTATAAAGAACAGCCTGCCTGGAGTTTACCAAAAGGCACCTGTCAGGCAACCTATCAGATAATGACAAAACAAAATTCTCTAGTCAGATGAAACAAAGATTTAAGTCTTTGAGGGTCATGTCTGGAGCATTGCTCATTGCCTGGCCAATACAATCCCTAAAGTGCATGGGGGTGGTAGCATCATCCTTTAGGATTGGTACCCGGGCTAGTCTTCCCAGTTCCTGAGGAAAAAAATGAATCTAGCAACACAGAAACATCTTTGATCACGTTTTAAGCTGAGGAGCTCAAGGTTATATTTATATAACCTTGAGCTAATTTAAATTTATTAACATTAACAAATCCTTCACACCTTTGAACTTTATTTTCACAATTCTATAATCTCACTTCTAGTATTATTCCTAACTATTGCCAAGAAGAAGGTCATCACTCTGAATTGGAAACCAAAAAACAAGCTACATATTGAGTTGTGAGCAGTGGAATTATCTTCTAACATAGCTCATATAACTAAGGGAAAATATCTGCTTCCCTCAATAGTTAATACTGCTGAATTAGATGGTCTTCAACTATGAATAAATAACCTGGTGAAACTGATTCCCAAAACACATCATGGTAACATGCATCATTAATTTTTGAAGTTCTGCTAATATAATTCATATTTTTTCTAAGTTGAATCATTCTCTAAAGACTACTAGAGATTGCACTGCCATTAAAACCATCTACTATTACAAATGTCTTACTAGGTAAATATATGAATGTGTGTTATGTATGTACTGTATATATGTAAATATGTATATTATTTGTAAGAGTTTGAGTATAAAAGGTATTTATGGATATGTGTTGTTCTGTGAAAGCATACACATATGCAACATGAGACAGGAAATTCTATTCTAATCCCCCCACAGTCCAGTGACGTGCATGATGGTTAACTGGCCAAAGAAATGCATGTGAGATAAAGGCATGTAGTATAAAACCATTTCAGTAGTATGAGAAGGACATTGCTATATTTCTATAGTCTTTCCGTATATTTTAGAGCATGGATGTGACAAATTATGAAATCCAGTTCTGTGCTTAATCACTTGCCTAATCACTTACATCTGTTACATGTTATAGAAAAATCAAACTTGATAATAAAAAAAAATAACAACTCAGTTTTCCTTTAATATAGCTGGTGTGTTTTTCTTTCCTCTTATGGAAGAGATCGGCATAGTGTGATATAGGTGTGCGTTTAAGTTTTAAGGAGTTTGTAGAGCTGAGCTGCCTTTTATTTTGAAAGGTTTTCTCATGTCTGATATATTAGACAGCCAAGTAAACGCCTGTATTTTGGTCAAGTTTTGGCTTGTCCTCACTGTGATGCTAATTTAAACTCCTTTATTTATTGTCAGATATAAAATATATACATTTGTAACAAATTGCAGCTGCTTGGGCCCACACCTGGACAGAGTATAAAACAATGACTGGAAGAAAAGAAGGTGGGACATAGACAACTATACATACTGGTACTGCAGGATTCTTGACGGTGATACAAGGTGTTGTTGCTCTTAATGCTCCACTTATACCATGATAATATTTAAAGCAGATCTTCGTCTCGGCTGTGAAGAGAGCAAACACAACACTCTACCTTTATGATCATAATTCCATATATTAAAAAAAACATTTTTAAGAGTTATGTAACTTAGTAAAATATCTGCCAGCAACAGAAAGCATTGATTCCAAAATCATTGAACACCTTATTTAAATAAAATTGAGACATAAATCTGTTACTACATTATATTACATACTATGCAAAAGTCTTGAGTTATCCCTCACAATTCTATATGAATTTGCTAGAAAAATAGGAAATGTAGTGATTTATGCAAAAATACATTAAATTCAGTATGTAAAGGAAAAAACACAGTCTTTTCAATTTTCAATGTAAGTCAATATTTTGTATGAGCACGCTGAACACAGACAAGCATTTTTGTCATTTCTTTAAGCAGTCTTCACAAATAGCTCTCCAGGCTCGTTGAAAGACATTCCAGTGCTCTTCTTTGAATGTTGGCTGCTTTTTGTTGCATTCTCTGTCAAGATGATCCCATACTGCTTCAGTAAAGTTCTGAGGAGGCCAATCCATGAGTAATAGTGTTCCACTATGTGTTTTTCTATCCAGGTATACTTATACTGCGATGCCAGTGTTTGGGCAAGGCCAGTGTTTCACATTGTCATATCAAAATGTTAAGCTGTTTCCAATTAAATAAACTATCCATATGGTTTTGCATGGCAGATCAAAATCTGACCACACTTTTCTGTGCTTATAATGCCATCAATTCTGACAAGATCCCTAACAGCACTGGCTGAAATTGTTATTTAGATGCCAGAAGAGAACAGATAAAGTGCCTTGAGGCAACTGTTGTTGTGATTTGGAGCTGTATAAATAAAATTGGATTGAACTGAATTGAATTGTGTATATCTGCTACTGGAACTCTGTGTGGCCTTTAAATGGACTCTAATCTGAGGTACTGTTAACTTGCAATTTCTAAGGCTGGTGACTTGGATGAAAATATCTTCAGCAGCAGAGGGGACTCTTGGTTTTCCTTTCCTGAGACGGTCCTCATTTGAGCCATAGCACTTGATGGTTTTTGCAACTGCACTTGGGGACACATTTAAAGTTTTAGCAATTTTCCAGACTGACTGTCCTTCAGTTCCTAAAGTAATGATGGACTGTTATTTCTCTTTAATTTGCTGATTGGTTGGTTGATCAGGTTGAAGAATTTATTAATGAAACTACAACATAACATCCAGAACGCCTCTCATCTCTGCAGTAATGGGTCATGTCTTCCACCACTTGGAGGCACTGGAACATGTTCAATGCCACAAAATCGTAAAGATGCTACATGAAATTTCATAACAGTAAAGTGGGCGTCTACTGGATAATATTTACCAAATCTGTGAATCGCACTTCTATGTTCACTTATTCTCTGTTTCAACTTCCATGTGGTTTTGCCAATATATGCAAGACCCCAAGGGCAATGTATCTTATATATATAACATGGGTAGATGAATATCACACTTCTAATCTAACACTGTGGTTTAAAAAAGTATGTAGTTTTACTAGTGTTGTGACATTGGCTCTAGATTTCAATATGCTAGATTTTAAAATGGCATGGAAGTGGGTTGATGACTTTTTAAAAACTATTTAAAAGCTAAGTATTTGAAGCTAAAAAATAACAGCAATTATATACTATATGTTTAAATTTTGTAAAATTAAATTAAATTTTAAAATTAAATTATTTTTTTAAAAATACAAATAGAAATTTGATCATTTGAGACTGGAGTAAACCAGGTCTTTAACTCTCTCAGGCTCAAATTAAGTTTTTGTTGCTAATGCACAACCAAGTCCTGCAGTGGTACTTCTGAGTAAAAAAAACTCATAAAATATGTATGTGGGGCAATCAGGTTGTTAGTTTTTAACTGTTGCAAATCAGCAACGCCTGCCTTGAAAGGGTTAAATCTGTCCCACATTTGTCATGGTCCTGAGTCTGATGACTCGGTGTTTTGTGTTTCTTTATATTATTCTATGTTCTTGTTTATTCTGTTATGTCTTTTGTTTAGGTTTGCTATGTGTTAGAGTTTTGTCTTATGCCTGCCTATGTTCCCTCTGTCTGTCCATGGTGTCACTGTGTCTGCTCGTGAGTCTGTCTGTTAAGTTCAGTGTCTTGTCTGGTCCTCTGTGTCTGTTAGTTTCCTGTTTTATTCTGAAGGTCCTTGTCTCATGTGAGTGTTCACAGCCTTACGTCTGTGTCTTGTCAGCTGTGATTTCTCCCAGGTGTGTTCCCCTCCTGTCTCCCATCCCTTGATTACTGCTGTGTGTATTTAAGCCCTGTGTGTTCTCCTGCCTGTTGCTGGTTCGTCTGCGTTATATGGTGTTTTGTTCTCTGGCCTGCGTTATCTCCCTGCATCTCTGTTCTGGTTTCAGGTTAGTTTTCCCAGTTTAGGTTTGTCAGTTCTGTTCTCGGCACCCTCGCCCCTTTTTTCGTTGTTTGTCATCCACTTCAATAAAGCTCACTCTCATCTGAAGCAGTGCTTGCATTTTGGGTCCTTTAATAATTTCACACGGCTCGCCTTGCGAGCCTTGACAACATTACTAATTCATGTTTATTTTGATGGTAAGAAAGATGAATGAATGAATGAATATCTATCTATCGTGAAACATATTTAATACATGAAGCTAAAATTTCACAGTAACCACCATATATGTTCAAACTTTGTACCATAACATTTCATGCAAATCAGATCTGAGGTGGAATCATCCATTGATATGACCGTCCTTTGCATCTCCAACTCAGAAACGGAGACTGAGACTTTAATGCACTTGTTCAAGCCCCACACAGACTGCGGCAGTGTGCCAAAGGTAAGACAAGTATGTACACCCAGTGAAGCCTGGCCTCCACAGCAATAATATCATTAGGTTTTTTTCAACAAACTCAATAAAGCTATACAGCATTGACGGGAAGTATTCATCGCATAAATAAAGGATAATTTGTAATTAACAAGAACACAAGACACTCACGCTCCATAAAATAGGGTCCCGGCTCCAGTCTCCACACAATCTGTCCTCTCTGGGTGCCGTTCACACCACGGTTCTTGGATTCCCACACATTGGCCACACAGGTCTCATCTGTGAAACATTTATATGTAAATATACATAAATATGTTTAAGTAAATACACATTCCTAAATGTGTTCTTTACCTCTGCACAGATGCTTACAGACATAGAAGGATGCCAACAGTTATTGATACAAGAAGAACACACAAACCTAAGCTTTTAAACAGTGAAATTACAATTCACACAACTACTGCTTGCCACACTTAATTTTCTATTTGTTTTTTTTATTGTTATATTACTTCAATATCTTACATTTTATGTATTTACCTTTTTATTCTCTGAATTTGTCAAATTTTAGTACATAAAGATCTTTTGTAGTAACATGTTTCCATATCATTGGTCCACATCATTGGTTTATTTTAAGTGTTTTTCTTCTTCATTGTCTGTCTGGTGTATAACATTGTTATTAATGCACAATTTGCACAGTTAAGCAGCATGATTTATTATTGAAGAATGTAATAAACGGTTTAAAGTGCCTTTATTATTAGTTTTTGACAGTCTCCATTAAACGGTTCTCAAATTTAACTTAATATCAAAGTTTCTCTTAGCTTTCAACTAGTTGGTTAGTCCATTTTTTCCTCATTAAGTTAAGAAATTGGTTGCCCTGAACATCCATAAAAGCCATTTATTTACAGGCAGCGTCTACTAGTTCAAATCTGATGATGCTCCAGTTAAGTTCTGAATTGGCCTTTTCCTGCTCCTATTTTTAAGCATATTAAAGGACAAAAATGAGGGATTTGTATTAGCAGTGTCATCCTCTGAATGTTTTATCACACTGTGAGACATGTTTTTATTCTTCAGGACTGAGCTGACTGATCTGCACACAGTTTTACTTATTTTACTAAAATTCACCATCTCATATTTACCTCAACTTGATCTTGTTATTGAATGCTCCTCTCTGCCCTAAGTCCTCTATAATAATAATTAAAAGAGCTAAATTGTCATGGTCCTGAGTGCGTGGACTCAGTGATTTTGGGTTTGGTGTATTTGTTGTTATTATTATTATTATTCTCATTATTATTTGTGGACTGTTTTGGGATGATTTGTGTTTTGGGATTTTTGGATTCTGGCTTTCTGGGTTGGTGCTCCCTCTGTTGGTCCCTGGTGTTAGTGTTTCCCCTGTCTCATCAGGTTAATCAGGTCCAGCTGTGTCTCCCACCTGTGTGTGATTTCCCAGTGTCCCTCTGTGTATTTATAGTGTGTGTCTGCCTGTGTTCCTTGTCGCGTCGTCTGTGTTACTCTGCGTTCATCTCCTGGAAACGGTCTGTGAACCTTTCTGTGAATCCACTGTGTGCTCTCCCTGCTGTCCTCCCTTCATGTTCAGGTTTACCGTTCTATAGTTTAGTTTCTCCCAGTTTAGTTTATCCTAAGTTCTGTTTTTGCTATCCCCACTTTGTGTTCTGTCATTTATAATAAACCACCCTTGCATCTCAGTAAGTGCTGCATTCGAGTCCTCTTTCCCACACATCACACGGCTGCTGCCCCAGCCGTGACATAAATAATCAGGGAAAATCTTGATGTTGATTTGAATGAGCCCTTGGACATATAAATGTCACCACATGCAGTTGGATCATCACGTAGGCGCCAGAAGGCAAAAGGAGGATGAGACTCGATATCAGGTTAGTTGTGAGCCACAGGGTATATCTTCTTTGGGTTTTTTTTCCTTTTTTAAGTTTATAGGTGTTGTTGTTGCTTTGCTCACTAATTTTAGGTTTTTCCTGCTCCTAAAAAGCCTTTGGGAGATGAAGAATGATTGGTCTGCCTGTAGTTTGGGCAATAAGTCTGTATTACCTCGCTTGTGTATTTTTAATTTTTTAAATTTAATTAGCCAATTTTACTATGAATCTTACATTTCTGACAAACACAAAAATCATATGATATATGATATTGATCTCTGATATCCTGTAGATTTCCTCCCTGATCGGGTCTGGACTGAGATACAGCGCAGCACATCTCAGATGGGCAGATGGGCCTCTCTCCAAACATTAGGATACTCGTGGGGAATGCTTCGGTGTACCAGGTAAAATGGCCAGTGACCACCGCTGTCACTCCCAGTGAATCTGGTTGAACTAGTAAACACACCCTGATATATTACCCACACTACGTTTTTCAGGCATTGCTTCAGTCATTTAATTCTTGCTGTCCTGTTATTTATATTTTTTTCCAGCTGGTGCAGAGGACCCATAATTTTGAAGAAATGACAATAGAAGGTTATCCTATTGTATTCTATTCTGTTTGCTCTCTGTGCTTGGCCTCTGTCTAAGGCTGGCACCTTTAAACTTTCCACAAACTTCTTCACAAACAGAGCGGTCACATTCTTCTACCATCAATCAGGTTCAGTGGTGCCCTTCTATCACCAGCAGAGATTCTTCCCCGTCACCTGATCCATGCAGCGTCTAAAGCTCACCTCCTGCAACAGGCATTAGGCCAGTTGGGCATTATAAACTAAAACCTTTACACATCAGGAACCCAGCAGTGCCTCGATTTATGTAACACTTTCTATGTACCTCTGGACTGACATGCAGCGCCCTGGGTTCTTTTCCCTATAACAACAATCAATATTAATATACCAAAAACATCCTTTAGCTTCTAATAACATACTTAATAATCCCCCCAAAAAACAAGAGGAAAAAAAGTGCAATATTATGTTATTTATTTACCAAAAGTAGGCAACACAAAAGAAAATATGTATTTGGTCCTCCTTAGAGCAATGATTTAGGCAAAGAGTGTCATCAGTAAAACAAAACAAGATTAATGCTCCAATGCAACTCCTTGTAAACCAGGATTATTCTACCAATAACTGGTAAACCTTTGGCTAACATAGGAGTTGATTCCCAGTTTTTGTTCAACAGACCACAAAACAACCCACCTATTCAGCACCCTGTTGGTAATAAATCAACTGAGCAGAACTATTACTTCAGTATTAAACACATTTACAGTCGTGTGTCCAGGTGAACATGTATATGTAAAGAGCTGGGTATATTCAACTAAACTAGCCGTTACAAGCGTGCGCAGACAATGCTCAATTACGATGGGTGTTAACGAGCATGTATGCTAGTGTGCAGCCCTAGAGCAGGTTTACCAACAGACTCTCAACAGAAGTGCTGACTCACAGTCAACATTTCTTTGTTGTTGCTAGAGGTCCTAAAAATTGTGTTGTTGTCATTTGGCAGTAAAGAAGGAAACGACTGAAAAATGTTTGCACAAAACCTAAAAAACTTGCTTTTAGCAGAAAACTCAGTCAAGCTCTGCATCGACAAAGAATACATCAACTATGCTTTGGCGGAAAAAAACACTAAAACAGTCCAACTATGCATCAAAATAAAAGCAGCACTAGGCTCCCTAAACTGAGAGGCTACTGTGAGGTCTGTCCCCAACAGAATTTCAGAGTCTCTCAGAAGCTTTAGTAGCTAGTACCCGTGTATATCCAACAGTTTACTTCAGTCTCCAGCCACCTTGGCCTCGCTGCTCCCCTCCCCCTCCTCTCTTGGCTCTTCCCATCAGACCAACCACTCGAGAATTGAGAAATGTAAGGTCTCTTATTTTTGACTAATCTTCGGCAAATCTTCAATACCTTCTTCACTCAGTTTAAGGCCACATCCTCCGCCGAGACTGCCTACCTCCCTGTCTTGAAACCCTACCAGTTTGCCTACAGAGCATATTGGTTCACAGAGGATGTGACCACCATCACCCTTCACAGCAGCGTGAGGATGCTCTTCATGGACTACAGTTTAGTATTCAACACCTTAATCCCAGACATCCTTATCACCAAACTGGACCACTGTCATCGTCAAATGTGCTGATGATGCCACTATGGTTGGGCTAATTTCTGACGGAGATGAGACGGCATACACGGTGGAGGTAGAGAATTTAAAACATAACAACTTATGGACTTGGCACAGACCGGTCCACTCCCCTCTCATTATAAATGGAGAACGGTTGGCCTCTGCCACCCTGAGGCTATTGCCAGCTCATCCTGTCTCAGGAAAACCAGGACAATCACAGGTGACCCCTTGCACCCTACCCACCACTTGACTCACTGCCCTCTGGTCAGCACCTCAGGTCAATGAGGTCCCACTCCCTCCTCAAACACACCCCACCCACCAATCTGAGCCATGGTCTGAGTAACCCTCAGGTCACTCTAGAGCTGGGCGATATATCGAGTTTTTTAAAAATATCGATATATTTTTATACGAGATATAAGATGTGACAATATCCTTTATATCGATATAGTCTATGTTACGTTATAATTATAGTTGCGGAGCCGCAAGTTTGCCTCTCTTTCGTCCACTTTTGTCTTTACGCAACGTTACTCGACCTCGCCTCTCCTTCACTGTACACAACTCCCCCTCCTCCCCCATCGCTTCACCTGCAGGCAGCGACAAGATGATCACGGCAAATCTCCGTTAATGAGTTACTGCGCATCGCCCCGTGCGTGGGGCTGGACGGCGTCAACGTGTTAACGAGCTAACCATGCTAACGAGTTAGCCACGCTAACGCCATGCACGGCCTGAAATCCTTTCATTCTCTCAAAAGTTGACTGCGCGCCTTTTGTATGAATTCTGGTTGTGCTTGATGACTGCGAACCGATTTTATGTGATACACAGCGCTGAGCAATCTGTCAAAAAATGTTTTAGTTCGACTTTGGTAAGCTACGGAGCTGCACCGCTTGATGGATTGTCGGAGCATTATGGCTACCGAGGAGCCTCGCGGAGTAATAAGTACTGTGCTTCAATGTAATATTACCGTATTGTGTGTGTATAAGGACCATAAATGGCTCCTGTTCAGAGACATGGTTACGAAGCGGATTTCAAACTCCAGGCTGTCAGTCACGCAGTAGAAGTTGGGAACAGAGCAGCTGTGAAATCTGTTATTATGCTCAGCGTCTGTTAGTTTACATTTTGACTGCACAATTGTGAGCTCTTTGTTATGCACAAAACAACATAGTTTTCTTTTATTTATAGAGCATCATTATTTAATAAATGCTCATAATTTATTTTTGAGTAGTTTTTTTTCATGTACATCTATGCTGTATGTTAATAAAAGTGCCTGTGTGACATCTGGGACACAGCTTTGACCAAGAACTCTCTTTTTGTTCTTACTTTATGGCTTTAAAAAAATATCGAGATATATATCTTATATCGCCATCCAACTAAAAAATATCGAGATATGAATTTTGGGTCATATCGCCCAGCTCTAGGGCACTCACACATGGACTCTATACTCAGACCAGGTTCAATGCACTACTTTCAAGCACTTTGCAACCTGCCCTCTAATGTGTGCCTTCATCCTGTTTTGTATTCGTGCTATCCTACTATTTACGTTTTTATTCCATGCACAGTGTACATGTACAATGACAATAATATTCTATTCTAAGATGTGCAGACACACGCATGGAGTAAAGAAGCAAAATGCACACTCACATGCAGGTGTGGTTAAACAAAAGGCGAGGCATTTATTTTGGCCAGAGAGAATAATAATAATAATAATAATGATAATAATAATAATAATAATAATAATAATAATAATGGATTGGATTTATATAGCGCTTTTCAAGGCACCCAAAGCGCTTTACAATGCCATTATTCATTCACGCACACATTCATACACTGGTGGAGGCAAGCTACGTTTGTAGCCACAGCTGCCCTGGGGCAGACTGACAGAGGCGAGGCTGCCATATCGCGCCATCGGCCCCTCTGGCCAACACCAGTAGACGGTAGGGTAAAGTGTCTTGCCCAAGGACACCACGACCAGAATAATAGAAAACACAATAGAAAAAGATGGAACAAAAGCCAATAGTGGGAAATAACACTAGGAAAACAGTAATACTAAAGCTGGCAGACCCAAGGAGAAGATGACTGATGTTCTGAGAAGAGACAGAGGGAGAGTGAGACAATACATACACAAGAAGGTGATTAGGAAAATTGGAGACACATGGCAAAACACACAGCAGAATGGAGTCAAGCTAATGAGGCAGGGAGAGGAAGCATAGACAATGAGACCCAGACCAAGACACAAACTTGACAAAGAAAAGGTAAATGGACATGACTGACTTCACAAAGGCGACGCTGGGGAGAAGACACTTAGATGAGACTAAGACAGACTGGACGCAAAAGGGAACAAAATTAATCAAAGAAATCTTCCTGTTGTTTTCATGGCATCACTGGAAAAAGGCTGAAGTTAACCTTGCAAACCACATTTTCTACATGGTGTATACAGGGTACAGTGGCCACTAACTCAGCATTAGCATGATTTTAATTTTTTAATGTAAAGAGACCTATTTGACATTTGACCACTGTTAAAAAAATAAATGTATTCATATAGCACTTTTCACAGATAAATGTCACAAAGTGCTTCACAATAAAACAACCCCCCCCCCCAATTAATTAAAACATAAAACAACAAATTAATTGTTGTCTGTATAGAAGTGTCTTTTAAAACAGTCAATGGAGTCTGTACAACTTAAAGAAAACTGAAGAGTATTCTATAGCCTTGGTGCCTGAAAAGCGTGTTTTGAACCTAGTACATGGGACCAACCAAGCATGAGGTTTCAACAGGTCAGAGTTTTACTGGGGAGCTTCGCCACGTAGAGCCCTAAAAGTTAAAACTAAAATTTTTAAATTTATCGGCAATCAATGAAGAGAAGCCAAAAGGTAATATGCAATCTCTTGTTAGTGCCAGTTAAAAGTCTTGTCGCAGCATTCTGTACAGTCCAACGTCCAAAGTTAATTTGGAGAATCGATTCTCAAGCAACACTGAACTGTCAAATATGACGCCCAAATTTGAGACTCGACTGAACAGAAGAGCCGAAAAAACCCCCCACTGATATTCCAACTTACCCAAAAGGAATATAAAATGAGCCCGATATCGACCACCCACTTACCCCACGTCGTAATAAGACACTGAAGAAGAAGAAAAAAAGGAAGCATCCTGGGTAGCAATTCTTGTTTCCGTTAAGCTGGGCATACACTGTGCGATTTTTTTTTTCAGTCGCGTTATTCAGCTTCAGCTCAAACTGCACGATTGACTCGCAGGGGTTATAAGTTCGTAGGTCACGATGCAGGGTCTCACACTATACGGCCCGATGCTCTGATGCAACCTGAAAAATGAAGGTTATAACAGAAATTCTGTCGCTCGCTCTCTCTCTCTGTCTTTCACTCACACAGACTCACACCACCATCAACTTTGCTAAATTGCTAATGAAAAACATTGATCAGGGAGCTGTGATTGAGCAGCAGTGTAAATCCAACTATTTTCATGGTTGTTGTGGTTGTGATAATTTTGTGATGCCACATCGAAAAGACTCAGATGAGCTTTCCAAAGTTCTACAAGTGCCTCCATCGCTTGTGTCCAGATCACACGCTGCACTGCTGTGCTACTCCGTCTCTTTCACCGACATTTATGTGTTTGCGCATGCGCAGTGTGAGCGGCTGAGGTGACACCGCATCGGGAGCTGGTCATGAGGCGTTAATCGCTTCTCGTTACCCCACGTATACTACACGATGCACGAAACACGATGAAGGCCAAACTCGGGCCGATCACCAAAACGGTTGCACGACTCAAAAATTGGCTCAAAATGGGCCAAAAATCGTACAGTGTATGCCCAGCATTACACTGTCATAGACTTTAAACTGGTGTAATTTTGCTATTGAAACTATGATATTGATATTATGATATTGATAGACAAAGTTGTAGAAAATAGTGCAACTCGTTAATATAAATTACCTATCATTACAAAAATACAACAGACTGAATGCACAGTCTAAACCAGGGGTCGGCAACCCTGGGCACGTGTGCCACGGCTGGTACGCGAAGGGTTAACTGATGGCACGACCATAGCTGGACTGGCCATTGGGCATACCGGGCATTTACCCAGTGGGCCGATGGTGATGTTTCGTTTTTGTGGGCCGATGATTTTTATTTTTATTTTTTTTATATATAAACAGTGAAAGGTGGTGGATTGGCCGGATGCTGGCAGATGTGTAAAAATAACTCAGTTGTTTGGTGGTGGCTGTGGCGGAGCTTCCACAGAGGCCAGCAGGTGGATGAGGGAAAGGGGAGGCAGGAGGACGAGTGTCAGGTGAACTGAACTTCAGGTAAGAAGTTATGACCTGCAGTCTATCTGGGTCAGATATAAACCAAGTTTAGGTGGAGTTTATTTTCGTTGTGCTGACTTTTTACAGTCAGTTACAATAACTCGTACTGCATACTAGCTAGCATGACGGAGTTTCTATACAGCTGGGTGGGTGCTATGATGTTACTGATAGTGAACTTTATTTTATTCATAAGGTTAGTTAGTAGAGTTGCCACCCCTTAAAAAACAGAATCGTCCCGCATTCAGAGAAAATATTACGCGTTTCGTATTGAGCTGAAAAGGAACACAGTTTGTCCCGGACTTCAGCTAGAATGGAAAAAAGACACAAAGCTGGAGTTATTCTGCGTCTTTACGCTGTCAGCTGCCTCTTCTTCTCTCATTCAATCATGAAACTGATCAATGATCAGCTGATCAGCTTTTCTTTCACAAGTCCCATCTTTTGTTTGTTTATCGCCCACTTTGCACCAGAAAGAGGAAACCAGCAGATGTCATGCTAAACAACAGCAGCACGTTTAAGCTTGATCAGCTGATGTTAGAATTTATGTTAAAGTTTATGCAGTCCCCTTCAGCCTGTTACCCACTACTCTCTACCTCACCTTTGGACTACACCTAGTATCAGCTGATGTTTGCTGGAGCCACAGCTGTAAAGCTGCTGGTCATGATGTCGGTTTGGATATGTGGTGAGAGGGAAACATGAAGATGAAACCAGGAGATGTCCTTACTGAATCATCAGAGCTGAGCAGGTGATGAAAAAACAGGTTTACCTTTTAGGTGACATGAATGAGTTGAAGGGAAGTTATGAACTGTTTCTGAGAGACAAATAACACCAGGATCCTTTTCTAAGTAGCTGACAGCTGGTAACTGTGCAGGGGCGGATCTAGCAAAGTTTTGCCAGGGGGCCAGGTAGGGCATTAACAGGGAAAGGGGGGCACAAAGAAATACTTTCTTATTCTCATTTAAAATTTCTCGCTTTTAATAAATAATTATCTGAATCTTACAACCAAAGTGTTTATCTGATGTAAAATGTATAGAAATCATACATATACCAACAAGACTGTACATCACTGTCACAATAGCGTTTGTTTTCATTCAAAGGCTTTATGGCTTTTCCTATAATACCTGGTGGGCCGGTCTCTAGTCAAAATGCCCGGGCTGATTTTTTGTCCCAGTCCAGCCCTGAGCACGACACGCAGTGAATTAATCTGAGAAGGTGCATTAAAAAATAAATGGCCCGGCCAGCGGTGCACATCGCAAATTAGCTCGCATAGACACATTAGTTGTGCCGCTTCTTAATGACGGTATCTTAGCTAACAAGCCCAACTACCAGATTCAACTTGTAATTGGTTAAAAATAACTTAGCCTACCGGTGAGAGGGACGTTGCTAGCTGGCAGTTTTTTCAAGCGATGTTGAAATTTCCACATTCCGACACTTCAAATGCTTCAGGAGCTGTCCTCAGTGCAGCATCACCACCACGGAAATACACGGATACATCCGTAGACTCGACACAGAATTCACAATGCGTTTTAGGGACTTTCAGGTGTATGGACCAATGTTTTCTTTTCTGATCAAACCAGAAAGCTTTAATGAGCAGCTGGGTTTGTCTCGCATTAACTGGCTGGACACAGAGGACATCGAAATGCAGCTGATTGAACTGAAAATCTCGACTCTGTGGGGTCAAAGTTTGCAGAACTACAGACGCAGCTGGAATCCACAGCTGTACGTGTTCATGGAGCTGCATTTTCACCTGCTGGACATCACTACCTGACAAGTTTAACTGTCTTCAGAACATTGCAGAGGCATTATTGACAGTATTTGGCTCTACATATCTGTGTGAGCAGATTTTCTCTCAAATGAGTGTCCTCAGGTAGCCGTCTGAAAGCTGGACACTCGGAGACCTGTGTCTCTGAGTGGGAGACCAGGATCACATTAACATCTGTATCCCTGTATTAACAAACATGCCATATTGGCCCAGTTTATTTTTCTTATCATTGTTGTGAGGAGACCATAGATTTTCTGTTGTACAGTTCATTTGCTGTTATGGATAAAAAGTGTCTTTTTTTTGTTTGTTTGTTTCAAAATAGCTGGTAACTATTCACTGATAGCTGCCATCACCTGCAAACAAATATAATTCTATAAAGTTGTTCTATATAGTGTGTAACTGTTAATATAGAGCGTTATTAAATTTATTGCTAATGCAATCATATGGCACATTGACTTCTGAGGAAATTTTAGATGGCACTCATCATCAGAAAGGTTGCCGACCCCTGGTCTAAACAAACACTGTTACTGTAGAGCTGCAGAGGGCTGGTGGAGAAGAATATTTCAAGAATTCAATAAAAATTCAGAACTTGTAACAGCTTGTAATAAAAAAATGTAATTAGGATAAAAATAAACAAAGACTAAGCAAGCTTTGAAAGTAAGAAAGTGTAAACAATATTTATTGTTATAGAGTTAAGTTTAAAAGGGCCAAACACCAAAGGTTTGAAAACATCCTTAGAATCTTTGATTATTATGCCAAAACCACAACACAGTTATCTGCTGTCCCATTTAAGAAAGCAAGCTATCTAAATATTCACAAAAATACAAAAAGAATTGTTAATAATTAGTAAAGTAAAAGTATATAAGTGTAATAAGTATAAAAAGTAGTAATAATATTAATACCTGTGTGCTAAAGTCATTAAAAGCTGTTGTAATTTTTCCCAACAAAACGGAGAGTAACTGATTAAAAATTAAGAAGCTTTTGTCAATTAAATCTTTCAGAAGTAATCCATTAAATCAATCTGGCATGTTATCACCAGCTGTGTGTCATGCCAGAGAAACGCCCACCATCTTTTTCTGTACCTATAGGCCCAGCTCTATGAGGTTACCTTGAATTGATACTAAGCTAACTTCAGCTTTGTTCTACTAGTTCACACGCAAGAGTAACATATAAGAGATATATGCAGAGTAACTGGTGATAAACTAGTAATTAAATTTGTTTTCCATCTTTGAGCAAGTGAGTTTCAGTTTCTCACCAATGTGGTATAAGCCGATCCAGTCAGCTGCATCAACTTCCTCCTTTATGTCCCAGGAGATCACCAGTTGACTGTGACCCAGAGTCACCTGGTATGTAGAAGCTGTGAGCGATGACCGACTTTCTGAAGTCACCAGGTCTGTGTCACTATTGGCCCGCTGAAGCCCCAGTCCTGCGGTTTCTGGCTGATTCCCTGATGACATTGTAGAGGAGGCCGAGGTCGAGGCTCCAATTGGTTCCTGCACTGACAAGCTGCAGACGTCAGGCCCAATCGTGTAGGGTCGGGTATGTGGAGTGCGCCGACGCACCGCCAGCAGGTGTTCCCTGGCACTGCCACTGGGTGATGATGAGGATGATGAAGAGGCAGTGGCAGTGGCAGCTGTTGCCATGGTAACAGTAGAGGGAGGTGAAGGGAGGGGATGAGAAGTTAGGGGGTTAGGTGATTAGCTAGTGATGCTGGTGCAAGGAAGTGGTGAGTGTGGGGATGTAAAGGTGAGGATGGTGATGATAATGGTGGTGGACGTGTGGTGGTGGTGGTGGTGGTGTGTGTGTGTGTGTGGGGGGGGGGGGGGGGGGACTAGACTAAATGCAAAGGTAACAGGAGAAAAGGGAAGAAGAGGTGGAGGCAACTCTTCATCAGAATTGAATATTTGGAGCAGTGCAACTGTAGTATAAAATAAAGGGAACTGCTTGGATCATATTTCCACTGAAAAAAATCTTCTGCAGCGGTGGCAACATTTAGGACAAGGCACTTGAGAGTTTCCACAAGCTATCACTGAAATGAACATTAAGTGTTGGTGGCTGAAGCTTCTGTAAGCAGTCATTCATATCCTGTCATGTGACACCAGTCCATTTTAACACACACTTAAGTGCGAACAGTACAGCAGCCTCTTGCTTAAGAATTAGAATTTGCTTGAAAGTTTGAAAGTCATCCAGCCACACATTATAAAAAGAGAACCATGGAGGTGGGACAGGGGCAAAAAAAGACGCAGAAGGAAGGATAAAGATGAAGCCAAGATGATGCCACTTGTATTCCAGGTAGGAGGAAGTGATGACAGGGCTGGTCCTACAAACCACAAGGACTGTCAGGGATGAAAGGAGGCTGGAAACCTAAAGGAGAGAAAAAAAAGCAGCAAGTTGATTAAACAGCAAGAAAAAAAAAGGAATGAATTATCTTTTGTCATAATCTTTTGTGTTCTTAACAGTGGGTTATGTCACCTGAGACGACTGTCTGGATAATAATCCGTCAGTTTAAAATAATTTAAACGTTACCAGAGCCACTTGCAACACATGCAGAGCTTTGATAACAACAAACGGGGAAAATACCTCCAACATCTACAAACATTTGATCACACAGCATGCAGCAATTAGCACAAATGTAATGTCTAAGGGTGCTTAGCGACTGGGGGCGAGGGAATCATTTCACCATAAACTGGCTGGGACCAGTTGCTCCCTGCAAGATTTCAGACAGAGGAGTGAAAGGAATTATAAGAAGAGTTGTCCAAGAGCCAAGGAACACTTGTGGAGAGCTACAGAAAGAGCTGGAATCAGCAGGTACAACTGTTTACAGGAAAACTATAATTAATGCACTGCATGTTACAAATAACTTTATGGACATCTATTGTTTGATTTCTTTGGATGTGATTGGATTGGATGAGTTATTACTGACATGTGGTGAGAGTTTCATTTCAATAGTACCTTTGAGAAATACATTTACTTAAAAAAATGGTGACATATTCAGTACTTATTATTATCTACATGACACATTAATGGGAAGAAAAAGCCAAAAATCATCCTGACACTGGCAAAGGCATCAACTACGGGCCACCACTATAGCATCATCTGCCCCTAAATTAAGGAAAATTATAAATTATATATGAAGCTGCTGGAAGTGCTTTCCAGCCTGCAGGTAAAATAAGTATTGTGTTGTGGTGGTGCAATTTTCTGGCGGTAGGGACATCGCAATTAAATTATTAACTCTAAAATATTAAAAACTGTGTTTAACTTGAAGAGTTTCTGGTTAACCCAAAGTTAATAGCTATTTTTTTTTATAAATCTGGAGCAAGTGTGTACAAACAGAACTGACCTCTTCGACAGCACCACTCACAAGCATGCTACATAAATAGCTGTAGCATGATTAGAGAACAATAGAGGGGTCCTGCCAAAGGGAACAGCTTCCTGTTCCCAGCACACCCACCACATTCCTCCATGTCACTTTGTGTCTGTTTGTTTTTCAATGCATTGCTCTGCTCAAGGTTAGAAGCACAACAAAGTGACTGAGTGTGTGACAGACTTGATGGCACTCCAATTATTTAATTAACTGTCTGCACATAATTGAGACAACACTATCAATCTGAGACGAAAGATGTCAGGACAAACTAGAGATGCAGACAACAAATGCTTTTATCTGAAGCAGTGCACTGATTTGCTTTGCTTTTTTAAGTCATATAGCAACTAGAGCAGGGCGATATGACCAAAAATATTTATCACGATATACATTTGAAAATTTGCGATAACGATATAACTGACGATATAATTGACACTAGACAAAATACTTTACAACTCCACAACTTTATTAGTGCAAAAAATCCCATCAATGTATTTTCACTTAAACAAGCAGCTGTTTTTTATGTGCATTAAAGTTATATAAAAATGTAACAGTGCAAATTCCTCGCTGACAGTTTAACCAAAAGGCATTTCCAGTGGAAACTGGCCGACATATCCTCAGCATAACCATGTATAATATCCACAAAACTTAAAAAGAGGTTATACACACACAGTACGGTAATATTATGTTGAAGCACAGTACGTATCACTCTGCGAGGCTCCTGCCTACGATAGCCGTAATGCTCCGACAATCCATCAAGCGGTGCGGCTTCGTAGCTTAGCAAAGTCGTACTAAAACATTTGACAGATTTTCGAGCGCCGTGTACCACATAAAATCGTTTCGAGGTCAGTAAACACAACCAGAATTCATACATAAGACACACGGGATTATAAGGGGCACTGTCGATTTTCAGAAAAATCAAAGGATTGATTTTAAGTGTGCCGTATTTTCCAAAAAACACGGTAATAACGACGGCCCGCTAGCATGCTCTACCAAAAATAGTGCTTTGTTGTGTATCTGACGGACGAAAGCTAAACCAGTTCCACACCACTGAAGTTGCAGCATTTTTACAAACCAATTCTGGTTCATCCGTTTCATTTAACGATCCATTTTCGCTCTTCTCATTCTGCGTCGCCGTCATGTGCGTATGTAAACATAGGCACTGCGCATGCGCGTTTTACCCATATTCTATCGCGATATTTCATTTTCCTATCGTTGCCCAAAATTACACCGGTATTACCGTGAACGGTATGATATGGCCCAGCCCTAATAGCAACTGCAACACTGTGTCCAGGACACAATGGGAACTCAATGTACCCTTCCAATAATTAAAAGGGATGCAATTAAAGCCTAGAAAGATGCATTCTGGACAGTTATGTACATGTTTACATTGACACTGAAATGCATTTGAAGTAATTCAAATGTAACTCATATTGTACACAAACAGACCGGATTTGTAGTTCAGATTCTGTAAACTTACCTAAACAACAATATTGTCCAGCCATAAATATTTCCAGTGTAAATTTGGCTATTATAGGATTTGCTCCTATGTATTTCGATGCTGAATCTCCCCAAAGATGGGAGCATGAAATTGTCCAAAATGTCTTGATATGTTGAAGGATTAAAACTTTTAACTAGAACTAAATAGCCAAGCCCAACATCTGAAAAAAACACCTACACCATAATCCCCCCTCCACCAAACTTTACACTTGGCACAGTGGGGTAAGACAAGTACGTTTCTCCCGGTGACCACGAAATCCAGACTCCTCCATCAGACTGCCAGATGGGAAAAGTGTGATTCGTCACTCCACTGCTCTAGAGTATAGTGGCGGCATGTTTACACCACTGCATCCAATGCTTGCATTGCACTTGATGATGTAATGCTTGGATGCAGCTGCTTGGTCACGGAAATCTGTTCCATGAGGCTCTCTACACACTGTTATTGAGCTAAAGCTCCAGAGCTCTATAGCATGCATTTCACTTGCATTTGCCACTAAAAACAGACCTGGAGTAAAACATATTAAGCCCAAGCAGCCCATAGTTTTCTCTGAATATGCTATCACACTTCAATGTGGACTCTGTCTACTCACAAACGCCAGGGAACAAAGAAGCAGAGCTGTCATAGAGATGGTGAGCTCAGGTTAAGTTGAAAAAGAGTTTTTTTTCCTAGCATCCAAAACAGAAGCATTTGTTACTGTAATCAAAATCCTTTACTTGGAAAAAGCAGGTGGGAGTTCTTAATTAAACCACCTCTATGAAAACTTCAATATGAAGAAAAGTGAACTTTCAAGCTCCTCCCATCCACTGCAGTTCATTTTACACAGTGAAAAATCTACAGTGATATCTGCAGTAACCAGGGATCAGTCTACTTGACCATCTACATTTCAAGGCTTTAGTAACATTGTTTTGTGGAGTTATAGAAATATAAATATATAAAAATTACATTTATTAAGTTGTGTTAATGTTTTAAAATATAAAAAGAAAATCCCCCACCCTCCCAACATGCCAGTAAAAATATACATGGGAGAGTAAAACGCCACTGACGTGGTGCTGTTAGGCAAGACAATAAATTATTAACATAAACCTAATGTTGCATCAAAGCACAGGGTATGTTTCTGAGAATCTTTATTGTTGCCACCACAGTAAAGGCTTAGAGCCACACATACTCATTCAAAAACACACAGGCACACACACACACACACACACACACACACACAAAGCATATACCCATGAACATACACCCACTTTATCTCATACAGGAGCCACAATACTCTCAGAACTCCTTTTGCCTCCTCAGTATTTAAGAAAGCATTCCAAGAAGACAGAGTAAAGGCTATTTTATTTTATGCTTTAGTTTAAATGGTATGTAAACCTTATTTTATTTGACATTAATGTGTTTGTGAATATTTATTTTTGCACTTAGGAAAATGATTTCTGCAAAAAAAAAAAAAAAGATTTTTAATCAAAGGAAGGGTTTTCGTTTTTTTGGCATTTATTGTATGCTGCTACACTATTACAACGCTTGAATTCTAAAATGGAAACCAATAAGCAGTTCCATTTAAAAGACATGTAAGTTTTTTTTCCTTTTGAATATTCACTGTTACTTTCTTAGTAAGTATTTCTTATGTTATTACTTGACAGAGTAATAAACAGAATACTCGCTAAAATAATCGACAGCTGCAACATAATACAAGATTTGAACTGCAGCCAATTTGATTGGCTGGATGTTGACATAACTGGAAATAAAAACTACTCACAGTTTTAATATTACCCACAGACTAGAATCAGCGGTTTACTGAGGTTTATGTTTAAAATCAAAAAAGCAAATTAGAAAAGACAGTAAGGAACTGAATTCAAGTAAAAACAGGGCAGGATGTCCTGCAAAGGAAGTGGTATCAAGTATCAAGTCAATAGCCCTAGCTGTCCAAGGTAGGCTTAATACACTACAGAACTCAGCAGTACTGCTAATTTGCTAGTGAAAAAGTCACACATTCAACCAATGAAAGAAAAATTAATTGCCACTCAACCTACAAACAGAACCTTGGTTTATACTACATTTTACTATATACAGGTTACACAGTCAGGCTCAGACCCTGAGTAGACAAGTAGACATGGTGAACAAATCAGAACTGTAGTGCACTCACACATTCAGATCAACCTCAGAATAAGCCCTGATCCCCTGCTGAATCTGTAAATGTGTACACAAAGTCATTCTCTCTCTTTTTTTAAGGACAATTTCATTTTAATGACAGACAGAGTCAAGAAAAAAAATCATCACATAAAAGTTACAAATTGTTTTACATGTCACTGAGTGATCTAATGGTGAAGCACTCCTGTTGACAGATTCAATTTCTTCTATTTCAACTTCTCCAAAACCATAGGCAAGACCAAACAGCTGTCAAATAAGATTCTAGACATGCACAAGGCTAAAATAAACTACAAGACCACCAGCAAAATGTTTGGTGAGGTGGTGATAACTGTTTTTTTAGGATTATTAGAAATATAAAATGACCATCAATCTCCAGACCATCATTGGGTCTGGAGAACTATGCCCAATGGCTTGAGAATGATCATGAGAAATGTGCTACTTCAACGCAAAACTACACTGAAGGAGCTTGTTGATAATGGAAGTTAGGTCACCAAGAACACTACTGGTAACACACTTTGCTGTAATGGATTGAGATCTTGCTGCACCTGCAAGGGCCCCCTGCTCAAGAAGGTACACGTACAGACCCATTTAAAGTTTGCCAGTTAACATTTAAATGATTCAGAGAAGGCTTGGGACAAAGTGTTGTGGTCAGACGAAATCGAGCGCTTTGGCATCAATTGTGTTTGGAGGCAAAGAAATACTGAGTATGACCCAAAGAACAACATCCCCACCATCAAGCATGGAGGTGGAAACACTGTGTTTTGGGGCTGTTTTTCTGCTAAGGGTACAGGATGGCTTTACTGTCCCATGTACTGTAATGTCTTGTAGGAGAACTTCTAAAACAGTAAGAACAGTTAATTGATGGGTCTCCAGCATGACAATGACAAGAAGAGTCAAAGTAGAAAGATAATATGTGGAGGGCGCTAAAGCTTTGAGGTGCGAAGCAGCGATAAGCCTAAAGGATTTAGAGTTTCTATAGAGAGAAGTGGACCAAAATCTGTGCAAGAAATTCGTTCTTGCTCATAATGGTTTCTAAGTCGTGTCATGACCCCCCCCACACACACACACAGTATATGATAACAGGTTTAGCTCATTAACTCCTCCTTTGCTCCTACAGCTTTTCCTTCTGACAGCAATAAATGAAGATGATACTCGAGGCTAAAGATGTGTGTTGTGTGTGCTGTTGCTAATTAGAGATTTATTTGTTCCTGCGGCTACAAATGGATCAAAGAATGACTTCATCAGCTCACAATAGCAACCTCGTCAGAGGCAGACTGTTGCCTAAAGAAAATGGGATCATGTAGCGTTAACGGAAACAAAAACAACAGTTAAACCCGCAGCTTTTGAGGTTCTTCTCATAAACGCATACTCTATTGTGCTAAAAGAAGTATGTTATTACATATATAGGGAGACGCCTTCCGTACCTTTCGTTTAAAAAACAAAAACAACCCGTCGTTTACAGCGCTCTCTGAACGGCGAAAAATGGACCGAACACGTCGCTCACTGAAGGACAACAGGCCTCCTCACGGCCCTGACACAACAGATCCCTCATCAGCGTCCAAGCGAAATCCGCCGTTCCAGAAGCCAGGCGCAACCCCGCTGCCTCCTCGTACTCCAACAAGGGAAGCAACACCTCTTAAAAATGTTTGCTTCTTACGGCTCTCGTTTATAAATCATGGTTCCAACCTCGTTCTTTCTGCTGGTCGGTGATGTTGCCGATTTAAAAGATCTAATTTGCCTAGACCACTTCAAATCCCATCTCCTCGTTTCCTCGCCTCCCTACTCTTCATCCTTAGTTGGTACATACGCTATCCACGCTGGCGTGATCTAAAAAACAAACAAACAGTACTCTGAACATGAAGGTATGTTCCTATGAAAAGTCCTGCTCCGGAACTTTTGTTTGTAACAAAACCATTTCTTCCTGTGCGAAACCATGCAGCCCGTTCAGCGTCGAAATCAGTGATTTGACTGACACCTCCCACCTCCATCCCCTCCTTACGCCAAAGGTACCAAAAATGAGGGTCGGGGACCTTCAGGGATCGCTTAGAAGTATTGCAATTACAGGAGGAGAATTACTGTGTTAATCACAGAATTCAGTATGCTGTTTATATTTTTATATGGAAAGTTGAGAATGTGAAACGCATTGATATGAGGGGGGGGGGGACAAGGTCTGAATTAATAAAGAATAACTACTTAAAGAAGGAAAATATACTAACAAATGCTGAAACAAAAGCAAAAACATTCAGTGTGCTGTAGCATCACTATGCCTTGCAACCATGTAATAGTGTTGTGTGCCTGAAGTGTAGCGACAGCACCCAATCAGGAGGACACTGTCACATTTCAAAAGCTTTTTTTTTGTTTGTTTGTTTTTAAAAAGCATAAAGATGTCTTTTTGCTAAGCTATGTTGCTGTATAGCTACAGCTAACTCCCACATCTACGATATCTAGCATAGCAACATATACAACACCAAAAGTGAAGTTGCTGAGGTTAATATTTTTCCTTCTTCCAGTTACTACTCAAGTCATGCATTGTTGCCTTTGGGACCTCAGCTACATGTTTCTCCCAAGCTGGAAACCACCACAATCTTACTCCTTTCTGTAACGTGCTTCCATTCATGACCAGATTATAAGTATTACCTAGTAAAGACATTTGTGTTTGGTCGATTATTTCCTTGTTGTAACAATGGTTCTTATAAAGAATTATAACAATAAATCAATAAATGCAATAAATTGATAAGTCTGAAAGCCTTTTTTTTTGTTTGTTTGTAGTTTTTATTTTTGTCCCCCCTTTAAATAGTGTGACATTTGTAAAGAAATATGTGGGTTGTGCCCATGAAAAACCTTAAAAATCTTCTCTACCAATGCCAAACACCTTATTCTGCTATTATCTTCTATTAACTCCTGTCTGCAGTCCTGACCTGAACCCCACTGAATACTTGCAGGATCAGCTTAGGCGTTTTGTTTCTGCCAGAGTGACCAACATGAACACATTGGTCACAACAAATCCTGGTTGAAAAATGGGATGGCACTCCACAGCAATTTGTGACCAGTATGAGGAGGAAGTGTCAGGCTATTGTGGCTTTGTAGGGTTCTTCCACATTCTTCCTTCTCTCTCCCTAACCGGTCGTGGCAGATGGCCCCGCCCCTCCCTGAGCCTGGTTCTGCCAGAGGTTTCTTCCTGTTAAAAGGGAGTTTTTCCTTCCCACTGTCGCCAAAGTGCTTGCTCATAGGGGGTCATGATTGTTGGGGTTTTCTCTGTATGTATTATTGTAGGATCTACCTTAGAATATAAAGCACCTTGAGGTGACTGTTGTTGTGATTTGGTGCTGTATAAATACAATAAAATAGAATTTAATTTAATTTAATTGCAAGTAAGGTACTGTTTATTAAATTAATAAACTGTTAAAATACCAGTGTTTTATTTCTTCACACTTTAATACGCAAATGCATTATGCTTACAAATGTAGTACCCAAATGACTGAAGGACAGAGCTGGTTAGTTATAGGTTTTTGGTATTTTGGAAAAACTGGGGTTTTATTTACCTCAAAAAATGCTAAAACATACAAATTGAACTAACAGTGGGCCCTTAGTTATGGTCAAAGGAACATAACTGAAGTCAAAATAGCAACTTAATTTAAGTGGTCAAAAAACTCACTGGCTTATTCAGTAAATACACAAAAGTTGCAGTACAGAAAAGTTTGCAATTTTACTATTATTTGCATTCAGTGCCACCATCTTGATGATACATCTTTACCAAAGATGCTTTCTAGCATTATTAATAGTTTTCATCACACTTATTTGTGTTTAGAGGGGTCTTCTTTCTCATAAGTTTGATTGTAATTTCTCACTTGATGCTGTAAAATTGGGGTGCAACGCTTTGACTGCAGCTGCAGCAGTCACGGAGAAACTTGAATGCAGTATCATATTGTAACAATGCAAGCTGAGCGGGTACGGTTTTGTAAATTTAAATATTAAAGATAAATATATAAAAGATTTTTTTAAAACAATACAAAATTGTAAAAAAACAAAAAACAAAGATGCAGAACATTTATTATTATTACAGGGAGTGCAGAATTATTAGGCAAGTTGTATTTTTGAGGAATAATTTTATTATTGAACAACAACCATGTTCTCAATGAACCCAAAAAACTCATTAATATCAAAGCTGAATGTTTTTGGAAGTAGTTTTTAGTTTGTTTTTAGTTTTAGCTATTTTAGGGGGATATCTGTGTGTGCAGGTGACTATTACTGTGCATAATTATTAGGCAACTTTACAAAAAACAAATATATACCCATTTCAATTATTTATTTTTACCAGTGAAACCAATATAACATCTCCACATTCACAAATATACATTTCTGACATTCAAAAACAAAACAAAAACAAATCAGCGACCAATATAGCCACCTTTCTTTGCAAGGACACTCAAAAGCCTGCCATCCATGGATTCTGTCAGTGTTTTGATCTGTTCACCATCAACATTGCGTGCAGCAGCAACCACAGCCTCCCAGACACTGTTCAGAGAGGTGTACTGTTTTCCCTCCTTGTAAATCTCACATTTGATGATGGACCACAGGTTCTCAATGGGGTTCAGATCAGGTGAACAAGGAGGCCATGTCATTAGTTTTTCTTCTTTTATACCCTTTCTTGCCAGCCACGCTGTGGAGTACTTGGACGCGTGTGATAGAGCATTGTCCTGCATGAAAATCATGTTTTTCTTGAAGGATGCAGACTTCTTCCTGTACCACTGCTTGAAGAAGGTGTCTTCCAGAAACTGGCAGTAGGACTGGGAGTTGAGCTTGACTCCATCCTCAACCCAAAAAGGCCCCACAAGCTCATCTTTGATGATACCAGCCCAAACCAGTACTCCACCTCCACCTTGCTGGCGTCTGAGTCGGACTGGAGCTCTCTGCCCTTTACCAATCCAGCCACGGGCCCATCCATCTGGCCCATCAAGACTCGCTCTCATTTCATCAGTCCATAAAACCTTAGAAAAATCAGTCTTGAGATATTTCTTGGCCCAGTCTTGACGTTTCAGCTTGTGTGTCTTGTTCAGTGGTGGTCGTCTTTCAGCCTTTCTTACCTTGGCCATGTCTCTGAGTATTGCACACCTTGTGCTTTTGGGCACTCCAGTGATGTTGCAGCTCTGAAATATGGCCAAACTGGTGGCAAGTGGCATCTTGGCAGCTGC
Source organism: Oreochromis niloticus (assembly GCF_001858045.2). NCBI lineage: Eukaryota > Metazoa > Chordata > Actinopteri > Cichliformes > Cichlidae > Oreochromis > Oreochromis niloticus. The sequence goes on from NC_031986.2 coordinate 2,496,320, forward strand.
ACGCTTGACTTTTCTCAGTTCATGGGCAGTTATTTTGCGCCTTGGTTTTTCCACACGCTTCTTGCGACCCTGTTGACTATTTTGAATGAAACGCTTGATTGTTCGATGATCACGGTTCAGAAGCTTTGCAATTTTAAGACTGCTGCATCCCTCTGCAAGATATCTCACTATTTTTGACTTTTCTGAGCCTGTCAAGTCCTTCTTTTGACCCATTTTGCCAAAGGAAAGGAAGTTGCCTAATAATTATGCACACCTGATATAGGGTGTTGATGTCATTAGACCACACCCCTTCTCATTACAGAGATGCACATCACCTAATATGCTTAATTGGTAGTAGGCTTTCGAGCCTATACAGCTTGGAGTAAGACAACATGCATGAAGAGGATGATGTGGACAAAATACTCATTTGCCTAATAATTCTGCACTCCCTGTAGTCCTTTATTTATCCAGGTAAAAATCTCATTGAGATTAAAAATCTCATTTCCAAGAGAGACCTGGCATCATGGCAACAAAAGT